>NC_086369.1:5012500-5312500 GCF_036324505.1 Eleginops maclovinus
ATGGCTGGTATGCGACACATGGTCTTCATTAGCAAACCGTGTGTGTGTTTTTGTTTAGTCTGTGTGGTTGTATGAAAAGAGATCTTGCGTGTAACACCTGTCCGTCTGTAGAGTTCCTTTCAGACATCTAAATTAGGTTCAGCCCAAAATATGTTAACTGCAGTTATTCTAAGAGATAGAGTAGATATGTGTTATTACTTTAATCAGTCAGTAATATGTAGGGAATTTTAATAAAGGCATACATCCCAGTTTTCTTTTTTAGTATCCCATGAATCACAATGCTTGGATTTAGCTAAGACGTTTATGGAGGAATAAAAGACGTAAAATATGGACATCTCATAGTGAAATCAAAGGTTGTACATATATAAAGTCCTTTATAGAGTTGTTTATACATTTATACAAAAATTCAGGCCCTTGATAATCCTGAAGGTCACACGTTTATTTGTTCACCAATTTCCTTTGACGATGCAGAATTAATTTGGTTTTGTCCAAAGAATGTAATTGGTTTGCCTTTCTAGCTGCTTGAAATGTATTCTATGTAAATTGCATTAAAGCAAAGCAAGATATTTGAGAAATGCAGTAGAATATCACATAAATGACAAACAATTCAGAGTCATAAAGTGATGTTACACAATAATTTCAGCCTTATGGCCAAGGGACTGTCCAAAGGTTATACCACAGCGCCCTCTGTAGGACAAAGCTGCCCTGCACCGTTTACAGAATCGGAGGATGAAACCCTCTTTATTAGTCACATACATGCACACAGCAGAGCACACACATTGAAATTGGTCCTCTGCATTTAACCCATCCTAGTACTAGGAGCAGTCGGCAGCTATTGTGCAGCGCCCGGGGAGCAATGGGGGGGATTGGAGGTGTCCGGTGCCTTGCTCAAGGGCACCACAGCAGGGCATAGGAGGTGAACTGGGACCTCTCCAAGTAGCAGTCCACTTTCCACATTTTTCCAAGTCTGTGGACTACATAGAGTGAACATCCCTTATAGACTCGTATCGTCGAAGTAGTTGCAAGAAATTGCAATGGTCATTTAGACAAGTGTTTTGTTTTTTAATACACACTTCATCTTGAGAAAACTCAATAAAGTAGGAGGTTGAATACTGTAGGGGGGGCTGCTCACTTTATGTGTCTCTAATTAAATTAGATGATAATGATTTGGAAAAATAACGTTAAGTAATGTATTTTTCTTATAAAGTGGTTTTGTTCCCTTTTTTTGCCATTCAAATGTAAAGTAAAACATATTATTTAATGCAATAGGTGTACCAACACATTTTGTTTTAAATAATAATCATTATTTCTCCGCCCAGATGTTAAAACTCCTCTTCCTATGCTGCCACGTTTTTCATCATTTCTAAAGAGAGAGGACAACGCTGGGAACCTGCACCGAAACCTGATTGGTCCAGAATCCTGAGAACCCGCCTTTAGTCCCGCCTATTGACGTTTGATCTGGCTCTGATTAGTTGAATGTAAGGTCCATCACGGTTACTATGGACTTTGGCTTTGCTGGTATCCAAGTGAGGACGTGATATTTTGGAGAACTCCGAGCTTCATCAATGAGAGCGCAGAAAATACAACGACCCGTACAGCTTACTTCGCATGACTTTGTCTCAATTACAGATATATTAGCTTTTTAGTTCGTAGCAGCAAGGCTGAAAAGTTAGAGCGCAGAATTTACGAAGCAATGGGCCAGAAAAAGACTCCCAAATCCCACTCCAAAAAAGGTCAGTACCCTTTTCTTGCTGTATTCTCCGAACCATGGACGCACCTCTCACATAGTTCAGTAGCATTTTCCTGCAATTTAAAGTTTTACTCCAATTGGCAAATATGCATTATCGCAGAACGAAGTCAACCATGTTTCATAAATGATTTTTATCTATTCTTCAATTCGGCTTACATACCGACACGATATGCAGCATAATTTACAGCCTTCTCTGCTGGATCCTCCGTGGTTCCCACTATCCTCTTCAGGAAAATGCGCGTCTTGCTGCGCGTCTAGAAGCAGTAGTAACCGGAGATAAAACATAATATGTCAGTCAAGTGAAGACCATTTGTTTATTTCACCTATGCCGAATTGAGTAGTGAGTTTTATATGTTTATGCAAACTTTATAATGTGTCACATTATCATTGTTTGCTTTCACTCTAAACAAGAGAATATTTAACTGTAAGAATGCTTAATGGAGTCTGGTTCAACGTTCTCGCAAAGCAAGAATTCGGGGCTAATTAAGCAATTTCTTTGCTAGCAGTCAATATATCCGTAATATTGCGTGACTTCGGCTGTCCAACTAAACTAATTGGTTAAGTATGGATAAACTAATCTGTGTGAATGATAACTTGCTAGTCCAGCGGTAACATGAAAGTGTGCCCAGTAAATGCTAAGCTAACCTAGCTACCATAGGTGATGGTTGGCTTGGCTAACAAAAGCTAACAAGCTATTAACTTTTTAACAGACAGTAGTTAGTGGTTGACGACAAAGTCAGATAAATTCACTTTATTTTTAAATGTATAGGCCTCACATAAACGCACATTATTTTAAATAATTAAAGCAAAGCTTCATCATAATCCCTTATTACTAAAACATGTTTCTGCTTTTATAAATATGACAGCTTTGCTGTGACAGCAATTATTATTGTGGCTCTCCCTCACCTCATAATTGCACACCATTCAAGTTTCATTACATTTTGACATTCAGAGTTTAAACTTGGGAAAACTCTTTTTTTTTATTTAAAAAAACCCTGTTTATTTGTAGTATCTTTTACCCATGTTTTCAGTTTAAAAAGGTAAACACAAAAATAGGATCAATACTTTACACAACTTATTGAGCTTTACATGGATAATGTGTACTTTTTTATATAAAATATGTTCTAAAGCCACTGGATATTTCCTATTTAAATGCAGATGTATGAATGTGTTTGTTTTAAGTCTGATGCATTAGAGGCGTTTGGCAAATTTTTAGAAATGATATATTATCTAGTAAAGTCAGGTCAAGCTGCAACCATTATTGATTAATTGTGCAATTCCCCAGTTCAGTTCAGTTTCAGCTTTAAAATAACTGTATCATGCACATTCAGTATTTAACTTAAATGTGATCTGGTGTAGAATAACTTCCAATAACAACTTGCCAATTCACCGGTGTTAAATATCCACTTTGTGTAGTATAACATGATCTGTAGATTACACTTACTGTCCCTTTAATTATCGTGTGTGTGTGTGTGTGTGTGTGTGTGTGTGTGTGTGTGTGTGTGTGTGTGTGTGTGTGTGTGTGTGTGTGTGTGTGTGTGTGTGAGAACAAACACATGTCAAGGTTATTTGGTGGGCTATTCTGTCCTCAATGGCATCTCACACACACACACACACACACACACACACACACACACACACACACACACACACACACACACACACACACACACACACACACACACACACACACACACTCACTCTAATAATAGTGTGGATCAGGTTCTGGATGGAAGAGGAGGAGCTCTTTATTTCTCTGTCACTTTCTGTCCTTCTTCTCTGAGACTATCTTTATGCTGGTTTGGACGATAAGCATAATCATTTGGAATATTTCTATTTATTCCCTTTTTATTCCTTCATCAACAACTTTTTTCTACAGTACTTTGTCGTCTTTTGTAAAGTTTTAAAGAGTTTTGATTTTGTTGAATTCTTATTTTTCTCAGTGTGAAACTTTTTAAAAAGTAGAATGTTTTTTATTCTTTGCAATGTTGGTTTATTGTGCAACTACTCTTGAAACTACTACAGTCTTAAGTACTTTTCAGAAAATTTGAATAGTTCTGGGACCGTTTAATTCCTATTTTTCAGTCTGGAATAAGCGTTTCCATCATTTCATATTACAAAACACACATTTTATTTTAGTTGTGATGGTGGTTTAGTCTGCAATTACCCGGCTCTGGCACCTTTTTTTGAGACATGCAACGCTACCGCCACTACGGCTCCTCCTCACCTCCTGTAGAGGAGATCACTGCCGAAAACGAGGAAGAGGAGGAGGAGGTGGAGGAGGAGGAAGTGTACACTGAAGAAGAGGAGCCACTGATAGGTTTATCAGAGGAGATAGAGGAGGAGATCCAAGAGACAGGTAGGCCTGGTGAAGGATTTTAGATTGAAGCTGGTTCGGTTTGGTTCTTATCTTGCCTGGTTTTGCTCGGTTAGGGAGCGTTAAAGAGGAGGAGATCCCTCAGAAGGAGGTGGAGGTGCCGCCTGTTGTTCAGGAGACAGGTATGAACAGTTTGTGAGCTTGGTTTGGCATGGAGTGATTTTGTCTGGTAGTTTCGATGTTTAAAGGGAGTAGTTAACAATAGTTCGGTTTGCCTGGTTTAAATTGGTTTGGTTTGGGTTTGTGAACTTTGTAGCACGCTTTTAATGCAAACTATAAACATCATGCAGCTTAATTTCACAATAAAGGCCTTACAGTGAAATGAGTTGTTTAGGGAACAGTCGGTTTGGCATGAATTGGTTTGGCATGGTAAGTGTGTGGTTGCAACTCAATTATAAAAAGCTGGATAAGTTTATAGTTTGGTTTGTTGTGGTTTGGGTTGTTTTGGTTTGGCTCGTTCCATTAGCATACTTTCAGTGCAAACTCAATACATCCTCTAGCTTTGTTCCCAGTAAAAGCCTCCCAGTGTTGGTTTGGATTTGTTTGCTTTTTATCTAATTTCAAAGAACTGGATATTCCATTAATCCTTATCTGAGAGTTGAAGAGCTTCAACGTTGTGTAAAATAGGATGAATTTACCTTGTTAGCTTAGATAGAATTGGAGGATGAAACCCTCTTTATTAATCACATACACAGCGAAATTGGTCCTCTGCATTTAATCCATCCTAGTACTAGGAGCAGTGGGCAGCTATCGTGCAGCGCCCGGGGAGCAATGGGGGTCCGGTGCCTTGCTCAAGTGCACCACAGCAGGGCCTAGGAGGTGAACTGGGACCTCTCCAAGTAGCAGTCCACTTTCCATATTTCAAGTCTGTTCGGGGACTTGAACCGGTGACCCTACGATTCCCAGGCCCCTACTGCTGGACTGTGTAAAATAGGATGAATTTAGCTTCTGAAGCTCTATTGGTTGATATTCCATCTCTTGCATTAACACCTCTTTAAACATTTTAAAGAGCCCATGCACACTTGTTGTATAACAGACATTTGAACCCTGCAGCATGTATTTGTGTTGCATCACTGCAGAAACTAAACTCAGCACTATGCTAACAATATACCAAGCCATTTCTGTTTGTGCCTTTAACATTAAGACCATTAAGTTTCATTAGATGAAGCTATTTTCGTTCTCAGTGGTGTACAAACAGCTGTTCGCTCTCTTTCTCTCTCTCTGTGAGGGTCATGTTGACTGCATGTCCCTCACTCTATTCCTGGGTTGGCATGCCCCATTCTGCTCCTGCCATATTGTCTTTTTTATCAAGATGCACATTGGAAACATAACTTAAAAACCCTTTATCAGGACCAGAGTCAATTTAGAGGAAATCTCAAAGCTTAAATATGTATTTGTATTCAGTTATAGTATCAGAAGTATTCTCATCTATTTGATATCAAACATAATTGACTCTGGTCCTGATAAATACCGTCTTCAGTTTGAGCTACTGACATCCAGTCCCACATTTTTCTGCTGATGCTAACGCAAGATGGGAGTGAGAAAAGTCGCTTTATGCTAAATCCGCAGCTAGTTCTCAGATAGAAAAGTAAACTGACTACTAACATACTAAAACCAATGTTAAAATCCTGTGCGATATAACTTTGATTTGATTTTCATGTACCCAGAGGGAAAGACAGTGCCAGTGGATAGCAAGAATGGAAAGAGGACGGAGAGAGGAGCAGGAGGAGATGGAGCAGCAGCAGCAGGAGGAGGAGAAGGAGGAGGGGGAGAAGGTGCTAAGTACTCCATGTTCACCTGGTTTGTCGTCCTTGCTCTGCTCGGAGTCTGGAGCTCCGTGGCTGTCGTCTACTTCGACGTTGTGGACTACGACAGTGTCATCGGTAAGTTAGGTGATAATTGTGACTTTTGTAGGTGCAAGAAACATGCAATTCTGGGATGTCAGGAATTTAGTAGACTATACCTACATTAGTGATATTCCAGGATTCTCTACTCAGCTTTAAAGATCTTGAGTTTAGTTAAATTAGATGTTAGATGAATAAAAATGTTAATGTCTGAAATGAAAAGAAAAAAATGGTCAAGGAATCTTTAAAAATAGGAAGTCAGTTTGAATTTTAAGGATGTTGAATGCTGATAGTGTTGTTATGACACACACACACACACACACACACACACACACACACACACACACACACACACACACACACACATTTTCAAAACGCTCCTCCTTGTTACCTCTCCTGTTTCCTTCCCTCGATTAGACATCAGACAATATGTTTCAAAATGTTGGTTATCTTACAGGAACCAGCCCCTGTCTATGTGGTTATGACAGTCATACCGCTCTTTCAAAAGCTCTTCCTCTCAGAATCACACACCCACGCACGCACGCACACGCACACACACGCTGCTGAATATGTCAGGTGACATGTTTCTCTTATCTCAAACCTCCTCTGACTGATGATATGTTAAATATAACCGGTTTCTCAGTCTGGTTTTAATCCCTGCTTTATATGGAGCTCTCTGTGTTAACTGAGCTGTGTTGTATGTTCAATTAAACGTGTGTGTTTCCGCTCTGTGCATAAAGTCATTCAGGGCTGCATGATCTGTCAATATCTGCAGTGTTAATCTAATGGTTGGCATATTAATTCAAAAGAACTCCTCATGCAGCCCTTTTCACTGCACTCAGAGGTTAATATGCTATAGCCTTTATTGTCTCCTTCCTCCTTCCTCTGTGTTTTTCTCTTCATGCAGCCAGAGCGAAGGAGTTTCGTTTGAACTTTTCTGAAGTTTTACAAGGTACGAGGTTAAGGTTTCTAACTCCTCGTTACACTGTGTGCTTCACCATATCCTCCTAAGAATGTCATGAGTTTATGAGGATAAGACGGGATGAAAAGAGTTGAATTAAAGTTAGTTAAGAAAGATTTAAGCATACTAATAATAAAGATGTAGCCTCTCTGTTAAGTAGAGCATTTTAACCTTGCATAATATGGAGTTTCTGATCTATTGATGTCTTTTGTTATTGTCTCATTTTGTGAATTTAAAATAACCTGTTGAAGCACTAAAAAAAATGCAGGCAGCCGCAGACCAGAACCTTTGTGTTCTGAGAGGATAAATGACTGGTTTTTAAATGGAGTCTGGCGTTTATAAAAAAGAAGAAGAAGAAGAGTATGTATAGAAGATGACTCCAGATAAGAGCTCAAGTTCCTCATATAACCCCACTCTGAAACATCCAACGTATCCTTTTCAGATGAAGAACACCTATGAGAAAGGTAGTGTTGAAATAACGTGTATGTGTATGACTGCACTTGTAGACAGAGCAAGAGAAAGAGAAACTAAACTGATTTCTTACTAAACTAAAATAAGCACAAGGAAAACCACAGTCAGCAGTGAACTGATAACTTCTCACGGCACTGAGTTTGCTCATTTGCAAAGAAAGTTGGATACGAAAAGCTTAAATCAAACGTATTTCATCTCAAGCTCGTTCCAAAATAATGTGTTTCTTTACATCCTCCCAGATTTTATTCTGTCATTTATTGTTCTGATACGTAAGCCCCAGTGGGGAGTCTGTAGTTTGATGGGTCAGGAAAAAGATGACAGACAGTATTGTAAAAGTATAAATGCAACAGTCCTCCTCCACCACATCCTTCCTCTTCCTTCAACTTTACCCTTCTAAATTAATGCTTCATGATCATGCTTTTTGACAAACTGTTATGTGCTGCTGTTAATATGCCGTGTTGTGTACTTATTATTAGCAGTGTAGAAATGGATGAAATGAAATCAAATTCAACTCTGGTTACTACACAGAATGTTGTAGACGATAAATACTTCTAAACTGAGTTCCTTGCGGTACTATGAATATATAGTATGTAATGTATATATGCTGGGTTAGGGGGGTCACGATATTATCACCTTTTTTCCTGTTAACTTTTTAGTGTCATCATCTTAGGAATTCAACAAATGTGCCGTACGTTGCTGCATAAGTATTGACAATTAATATATTAAATTCTTACTAACATGAAACTGCTGAAACAGCCTCCTATCCAAGTCTTTTGAAATTGGCCTGTTTCTCCTTTCTTTTGGCCTCTAATTGTTTTTTTGTAAAATGTTTAAATGTGTGTCTCAAATTGCAATGAAGACGCATATTCTAGATTTGCTGCATACATGTCCAAAGACACTCTAAACACTTGAGGAAAATGCTTCTTCTGTGTGCATGGTGACATAGCAAGTGTTACTCTCTGGCACCAGGAAAAGATTCCAATTGTCCTATTGTACAAAATTAGAAGCATATTTATTTTGACATTTTCCCCCTCCTCTCTCAGGCAAACTGACGGCCTACGACACCGACGGAGACGGAGACTTTGACGTGGAGGATGCTAAAGTGCTTCTCGGCAAGTCACCCTTTTTAAATTTATTATATTTGTGCCTGTTTTATCTGAGATCTCCGACTGATGTGGTTTACAGTTGGCATGCCTCAGTTTTACACATTAACCAGTTTCCCTATTGTGGTTTGAACTCTACTGAAGCAGTGAGTGATTTTCTTTTGTTTGCCCGTAAGAAAGAAAATCTGCATCATGAGGTTTGAAAAGAGTCTTACAGGAACAGTTGGAACCTTTCTGAAATTTAAAGGAGGTGTTAAAAAGACCTGTACTAACCTTGAATAATACTCTCTTTATTTGGTGTGGGTAAAGTCCAACAGTACAGAACTGCAAACTTCCTTTTTTGGTCTATTCACCCTTAGAATTAAGGCCAGATCATGTTGTGTGATAAACCAAAACGTGGCCACGCAAGAGTATTGGGTTTGAAAGTCACAGATTTAAGGGAAAATTCATGTGAGGAAAGTCCGACTCTTGAATTTATTCCTTAGATTGTTTCTTTATTATTTAAATTAAGATTTGTGTCAGACAGTCTTTTCCAGAAACCAGCCCTCATTGCAGGTGTGTTTTTTAAAGTTTATTCGAGGAAGATGTCCTCTGCTGTTCTTTGGTTTAAGGCAGACAGGAAGCCTGACGAGACTGAGACAGGAAGTTAACTTATTTATAACTGTCTATGCTTCATATCAACATCTTTAACTCTCTATCTTTCTCTTTCCCGCTTCATTCTCCTTTGTTTTATTTTTTTGTTACGGTCACAACCTCCCTTCCTCCTTATGTCTCTTCCTTTTCCTTTAAAACACCACCTTATGCCTCCCTGCTTTGTTTCCACCTCCCATCATTTTCACCTCCCTCCCTCCTCTCTGCATGTCTTCCCTCTCTCTCTCTCGTCAGGCTTGACCAAAGATGGCGACGGTAGCGCGAATGCCGAGTCTCTTGAAGAGGTTCTTAATATTTTAGCAGACGAGGGCTCTGATTGGATGTATGGCTTCTTCACCTTCCTTTATGACGTAGTGTCCTCGCCTGTAGAAAAGGGCGAGACAAAGGAGGAGAAGAAAGAGGAGGAGGAAGGTGGCACAACCTCCTCTGATGACGGGGAGGTCAAACTGGTCAAACTGGACCTTCAGAACCAATAGCAGGACAGGAAGCGAGCCCACATCCAATAGCAAGGATCTGTGGTCCCTCTACCGACCAATCATAAGGAGGGACCTGATAGACCTGGTTTCAGCTGCAGGGCCAAACTGGGAAACAGTCCTTTTTAAAAGTAAATTTAGCAGGACTTAGACTTACCTGCCAACACTCGTTTTGGGTCTATTTACTTTGTTGTTTTATTTGTATTGTATAATACATTTTAAAGCATCAGGCAAATCAGCAGAAATATTTTGGCCCTAAAATTAACATTTAAAATACATTTTCAGTTATTTAATAACACGGCATTCAACACATTCTGGCAAATATCTTAAGAGTGTGATTTACACATTTGTAAAGATGATCTTGCATCAACAGTTTTTAAATAATCTATACGTTTTTTTATCTTCAATGTTGTTTTTTCAATATTTTTGTATATATTTTGCACTCAGTTTGAGGATGTGTTTATTTGTATCTGCTAAAATATACTTTTAGAGTCCTCGGCATAAAATAATTTAAATGTATTCATTAAATAATCAGGTTTGTCATAGTCTGTTATCGTCATGTGATGATGCAGCTGTAGGCAGGGACTGCTTTTAAATCAGTGTGCGAGGGTGGATGCTCTTAAATCTGAGATTGTGAAATTGGTTCTTTAATTAATGATTTAGATTTTATATGTCGATTTAGTTCTGTTATATTCAGGTCTTAGTACAGTTGCAGGCAGGCTGTTTTGAGAACTTGTGTGGTATTTTTTGATTTGACCTTAAGAATGTAAACATTTATTTCATTTCTATCCTAGGATTTATTATATTATGTAATTTATTACACACTATCAACCAGAATCTGCCAGAAAATCATTTATTTTCTGTCATGGAAGGGGGCCAAGGGCCAGAAAAAAGTAAAGAACAACATTCCTGCAAATACATTATAGGAACATAGCTTAGCAATGACTGTTTGAAACCTTGTTTGCTGTCATAAGTCTGTTTGCACTAATATGCCTACATGTTATGCACTTTCCTTAACACGATTTGTGTAATCGCACTAATGGATTACTCTCAGCTGAGCTTTTTCTGTCAATTTTTGTAGCTTTAAAACAGTTAAAACCTGAACACAGTGTTTATGTCATTAAGCTAAGTTGTGTTGGTCAAGAACAAACTGGAAACAGTACCAGATGAAACTCTTCGTTAAGCCATATCATAACAACAATGTACGTGCAAATGAAACTAGTGAAATCTGACATAATGCAAAATAAAATCATTTGTTTAAATACATTTTGGGGGGTTGATTCGTCACGAATAGAGATCATTTTACGAGGCAGCACACTGGGACGTAGACTAGTTTTCATTAACTTCCTCTGCTGTTTGTCCTGTGCAGATGAAAAGAAGTTAAAAGTTCCTGCTCCCAGGAAAGGTATCGTACGAGAAGTGTGTTTTTAATTGTGCATTTCCCAAACTAGTATTCTGCAGTTGACTGATCTGTGTGCTTGTACATGTTATAGAAGACCGGAAAGAGGGGAAGAAGAGGGGTAGAAGTAAAGGTACTCTTCACATTGGTTTCGTTAATGCATGACAGTTTGATCCCAAATAACTGTAGTTACCCACCTTTACTAAACCTGAGAAGAGTGCATGACACTGCAGGCTTTTCAGGAGACAATCGACAGGTGAACTTAAAATAACACGAGCTCCATGCAAACAAACACCTGTCCACTTTATTGGCATTTGTCGTGTTGTTGTTGTTCAGGTAAATGACTGGAATTAAAATAATCTGAAACAAGCTGCTTTCATCTCTTTGAGGTGACCTGTACTTCTACAAGAAACTGTGGATTCATTCATTTATTCATTATCTGCCAGTAAAACCAAATCAATATTTAATTTAAAGAATCATATAATTATAGGCTGTGGTTGAAATGGCATACAAACACATTGTTCTTACTTGGTATGACATGAAGCTGACTCATAAATAATATCTAAATTGAATGTACAATAATGTAACTTTACCAGCAGACAATACAATCCATTTTGCTGTGCAGTGTGTTTGACATTTGATGAAATAATGAGAATCAAAACGTTTAATGGTGGACTTATTTAAGAGGAAACGTTTTCTTTATTTAAATGTATCCCTCAAAGTTTCCACCTTAAATATTTTATGAATTTTGCAACCCTAGTTGTGGTCCACTTTGCCTGGTGTGGTGATTTGATTACATTATTCGTTTTGGTATCAAACATTGTGTGTGTATTGTTCTAGAAGACAAGACTTTAGAAGACACTGATCCACCGATTAAACTCCCAAAAGGTAGATCTATCCCTCTGACTTATTTTATGTGAGTTAGTTAAATCTTTTCTTTTTTTTGGGGACAATTATATCAATTGTTAAAAGCAGAAATCAAGCTCCTTTGTGAAAAAATAATCGTGTATTTGGATATTTTGGTATCTAGTTGAAGCAGAGAAGAAAGATCCTAGAGAAAACACAACCAGAGGTATGGCAATCTGCACGTTTGAAAAAATACGATATTTTCAAGCACGGCTTTGATTTAACAGAGGATTGACCAAATGGATATTGTTTGTGTTTAACCTGATTTTGCACTATAGTCCAAATATAGTTCAAATTTGTATAACATTTCAAATAGTTATGCCGCCTTTATTTTCTAACACTTCCCGAGTGGCTTTGCGTGATCCCGCTAACAAGTTGATAAAAGGTGTGTTTGTGAGGGATATTCACACTGCGGTTAAATCCAATACCTTAGACCGGCCCATCAGAGGCGCCATTCTACGCTCTGCTCTGAAGGAAGAGCTGAGGATGATCCACGAGAAGATCGAGGCCAAAAGGATCGCCCGGATTGCTATAGCTGAGATAAAGGCCTTCCTTTCTGAGGAAGAAGAGGAGAAGGAGAAGGCCTGGGTGCTGAAGATGAAGACGTTGGAGGAAGCCCAGAAGCACCTAATGGAGGAGAAAGAGAGGATGGAAAAAGAGAAGATAGAAATGGAGAGATTGGCCAAAGAAGAGAAGCAACGACTAGAGCAAGAGAGGGCTGAGAAGGAAAGGATGGAGAAAGAGCACCTAGGGAGGGAACGAGAGAGAGCTGAGAAGGAAAAGATGGAGAAAGAGCGCCTAGGGAGGGAACGAGAGAGAGCTGAGAAGGAAAGGATGGAGAAAGAGCACCTAGGGAGGGAACGAGAGAGAGCTGAGAAGGAAAGGATGGAGAAAGAGCGCCTAGCGAGGGAACGAGAGAGGGCTGAGAAGGAAAAAGCGGAGAGGGAACAACAGGAAAAAGAGAGACTGGAAAGAGAGAGGATGGAGAGGGAACGCATCGCAAAAGAGAGAGAAAGAATAGCCAGAGAGAAGGAACAGTTAGAGAAGGAGAGACTTGAGAAGGAAAGGATCGCTAAAGAAAAAGCAGAAAAAGAAAGACTGGAAAGGGAACGCATCGCCACAGAAAGAGCTGAAAGAGAAAGGCTAGAGATGGAACGCATCACCAAAGAAAGGGCTGAAAGAGAAAGGCTGGAGAGGGAAAGCATTGCTAAAGAAAAAGAGAGGCTAGAGATGGAACGCATCGCCAAAGAAAAAGAGATGATAGAAAGGGAACGCCTCACTAAGGAAAGAGCTGAAAAAGAGAGGCTGGAGCAGGAACGCATTGCCAAAGAAAAAGAGAGGTTAGAAAGTGAACGCATCGCTAAGGAAAGAGCAGAAAAAGAGAGGCTGGAGAGGGAACGTGTTGCCACAGAACAAGCTGAAAAAGAGAGACTAGAAAGGGAACGCATCGCAAAAGAAAATGCCCAAAAAGAGAGGCTCGAGAAGGAACGCATTGCGAAAGAAAAAGCTGAAAAGGAGAGGCTAGAAAGGGAACGCATTGCCAAAGAACGAGCTGAAAAAGAAAGGCTAGAAAGGGAACGCATCGCCAAAGAACGAGCTGAAAAAGAAAGGCTACAAAGGGAACGCATTGCCAAAGAAAGAGCTGAAAAAGAGAGACTAGAAAAGGAACAAATTGCCAAAGTAAAAGCTGAAAAAGAGAGGCTAGAAAGGGAACGCATCGCCAAATTAAGAGCTGAAAAAGAGAGAGTAGAAAGGGAACGAATTGCTAAGGAAAGAGCCGAAAAAGAGAGGCTAGAAAGGGAACAAATTGCCAAATTAAGAGCTGAAAAAGAGAGACTAGAAAAGGAACAAATTGCCAAAGTAAAAGCTGAAAAAGAGAGGCTAGAAAGGGAACGCATCGCCAAATTAAGAGCTGAAAAAGAGAGACTAGAAAGGGAACGAATTGCTAAGGAAAGAGCCGAAAAAGAGAGGCTAGAAAGGGAACGAATTGCCAAAGAAAAGGATAGAATCGCCAGGGAAAAAGAAAGGGTAGAAAAAGAACGAGTAGCCAAAGAAAAGGAGAGGATGGAGAGGGAACGCATCGCCAAGGAAAGGGCAAGAATTTCTCAGGAGAAGGAGAGAATTGAAAGGACAAGACTGGAGAAGGAAAGGATGGAGAAAGAGAGACTTTCAATGGAAAAGGCGCAGATGGAAAGGCAGAGGCTTGCTAGAGAGAAAGCTGCTCGGGACAAGATGGAGGCGGAGAGACTGGCAAAGGTAGAAGTGAGGAAGCCAAATGCTTCCCAACCCAAAGCTCCAACAGCTGAGGAAAAAAGTGTTCGACCAGTAGTAAGAAAGGCCGTGGAGGGGAAAATGGCCTTGAGTGGCAAGCTCAAATGACCGCACCAATCAAGGTTTCTATCTCATAAATGATGCTAGCAGATAGTTAAAGGAGGGGAGGGTCTTTCCCTTTGAAAACACGTAAACTGTACATTTCTGTCATCACTGAGCAGGACGACCTGATTTTTGAGCAAACGAGTAGATTTAGTCTGACCCAGTCTGGAAGTTAAGACAAAATGTCTAATGGTGCAGTGTATGACCCGGTCCTGTATAAAGAGATCTTGGAACTGTA
This sequence comes from Eleginops maclovinus, assembly GCF_036324505.1. Taxonomy (NCBI): domain Eukaryota; kingdom Metazoa; phylum Chordata; class Actinopteri; order Perciformes; family Eleginopidae; genus Eleginops; species Eleginops maclovinus. Next base: position 5,027,047 of record NC_086369.1, read on the forward strand.
CATATCTCAACTTCTTAACATCAGAGCCAAATGTTTGGCTAATAACTTTCCGAATAGTAAAGTGCATCCCTGGTAATAAAACGGGTTGTATGTGCACAGACTTAGTTTGCCATCCTTTCACTGTAAACAGTTGTTTGTACATTTGGTCATTTTGATATTTGCAAAGACAACTGTGCATCGCTAATTTAACTACCTTTAAAAATAACCAAAAATCCTGATCATACTTTATATATATATATAACAACCTTCATGTGATTGGTCTGATATTCTTCTACTGCACTTTTTTCAGTGATGTAGATTTGATCATTTTAGATCTGGAAGAAAATCCTGAAATGTGTTTGGCAGATTTCTACCTAGTTTCTAGTCAGTTTGCATGTTTGGTTGATTTGGTTTTATTTGGGGGAAGATATCAAGTCAAGCAAGTCAAACCGGTTTGTCTTATCTCATGGTGCCAGCGTGAAGCGTGTTTTTTTTGGGCAAATAATTCTGCAGCTTTGATCGTAAAATCTCCCTCCAAAGTATTTCATTTAATTAGAAAGTCAGAATCAACTTTAGATACAAAACAAACAAACTCTAATTGAAACACCACTGTAACAACTAAGCATTGAATGTTTAAAGCATTTTCAGTTGGATTTATCCATGGGACGTGATCTCACGGTTAATAGTTTGGTGAAAGTGTCGTCTTACATCAAACAGAAACTGTGTTTGAATAGTTTTCGATGTGTGTGCTGTCATTTGAAACCTCTTCATTGTCAACTTAAGGGATACTTTTTGTGTGTGTGTGTGATATGGTCCTCCTTTTGGTTCCTGGCTTTTATCTTTGCATCATAATGGTTTTACAGGATTAGAATTTTATTAAGTTATTTAAGTTTTGAGCATTATTTAATTGTCAGTAGTGTATAGAAAAGCTGGGTTGAAGGGGGGTAAATGATGTTTCCAAAACACAGAATGACTTACCTTCTGCTTTTTGCATCCTCTGTGAAATACCTTTCCTTCAAAGTTTGAGAATTTCTGTGATAAATAAATGTTGGTTATCAATTTGTGATATGTTTGTCTTCCTTCTTGGTGATAGTTGAGATGTAAAAGTAGCTTGATTATGTGTGTAGGGATTAGGTTTTGCCCCTACCTGCGAACCCTTGCTTACATTTTAACATGAGTAATGAGCAACACATTCTCCTCCCTTTAACATATCTCCCTGCAGCACAGCTTCCTCCTGTGTTATCCGGTTTCCTCCCTAAGAAATATTTTCATGCTGCTGTAACTCCTGAATTCTCCTCCTTAAGTTAGAAGTGTAAGTGTGTGGTTGATGAATATGTTGAATGAGCCCATACTGGTTTTTTAAGGCTCTGGCCCACTTATCTGTAAACCTTCATCAGTCATAACTAGCTTATGATAATCTTGCATTTCCTGCTTGTTTATCGCATACTTCTACTCCGTGTGGGTTAAGAGTTCTGTGCCAGCTTTTTACTTGTAAATGAATGAAAAAAGTTTGGGTGCATGGTTCATTAAAGGCTATTTTAGGTGATTTTGCAATATAGGAAAAGTGAATGTCTACAAACTGCATCTACTGTAGGTGGTACACCGACTCTGGAGAAGTACCTTATACAACCACGCTTCAAGACGTCACAACTGTACCTGGCATTGAATAGTTGTCTATTTACTAATTTAGTTTGACTGTATTTGAACCCATCAAACAGGGCTGAAGGTGGCAGAGAAAACACATGTGGCACCTGAGGGGGAAACAGGTGAGGACACGCACAGCTGAGTCTGTTGTCTCCTAGAAAAATGAGCTGTCTCTGACCTGATATATGGGTCTCTGTTTCACCTCGTTCCTACCTTCTTTTTTTTCAAAAATCATTGTCTCTCACACACACACACACACACACACACACACACACACACACACACACACACACACACACACACACACACACACACACACACACTGAGCCCTTATGCCATTATTCCAGCTCCACCCTGCTTCAATTTCATGAATACAATGAAGCGAAATATTATACTTCTTACATTTACTGGATTTACTTTGGTTTCTTTACAGATACAGACTAGTTATACCATGATCAATAAATAAATGATGATATTAGTATATAAATAATAACAAGTTATTGATCCCCAGGGGATGCAAAAGTAACCCAGCAGCATATAAAGTAATATACAATAATATAGTGTATATGATTCTGGGATGGGCCAGTCTTCATAATGAGCATTTGGTACTTGAGCTGCAATGATTTGTCGTCTTAGGGATTATTCCATGGTAACATATATTAATGCACTACAACATTTATCAAGAAAAACACCACGAAAGCCCCCTCCATGGAGATTAACTGGGGAATTAAGACATTGCATTTCAAAATAAAATACATCTATTAATAATAAGACAATTGAGAAGTCAATTGATATATATACAGTGATAATGAATCAGCCTGAAAACCCAATGCTGCTATATTCTGCTTTTACAACTATTTCAAGTCCAACACAGTCCTCATTTTAATGTAAGATATGTAATTGCTTATGTTTCATTTAATTAAATGCGTATCCTACTTTACCTTTTCTGCCTGCTTTCCTCCATCACAAGTTTTAAAAACCAAAGCAGCAACCAATCGGCACGCAGCAGAGCCAGAAGAGGAGGAGTCAACCGTAACCCCAACGCAGGAGACAGGTGTGCTAATATAGTAATAGATGTAAAGTCCTTTAAGTAGAAATGCAATAAGTGAATGCCAATAAAACATATTTTACAGTGTAGTTAACAGAGATTCAGAAGTGATTTACAATGTGGATGTCTCTCTTTTTAATATAAATTCAAATGATTCTATTATTGTTTTTATTTGTTGTATATTTCTGTCACTGTGTGTTTTACATTTCTGTTATTTTATCAGTTTCAGAGAGCAGCCCCTCAGCTGTGCACAGTGAGGATCAGGGTAGGTACTACACAGAAATGGAATAACAGTTGGTGAAGAATAAATATATGTCTCACTAACTGATGAAGAGCAGCAGCTTAACTGTATTTAAATAAGGCGCTTTGTGAGCTGCTGTCACGTTTCAGTGCTGCTGCTGCTGCCCTCCGCTTTGTTGCCCTTTTTTTGTCTAATATGTGATGTTACAGCTTGTTACGTTTTCAAAGGGATCATAGTTTGGGGTAAAAAATAAGTGTGGTTGTTACATTGGTTGAGTACAATACATACGTGATGTGGGAGAGGATGTCAGGGGGTCACGGGGTAACTTATCTTGTGTGCACATTATAACTATGTAATACTTTGCCTGTGATGTCTGAATGCACATGTGCTCTGCTGCCTGCTCACTGTGAGCAGCTGACATGATGATGTCACTAAGGTAACTGTTTACCTGTGTGTGGTGTGTGTGTGTGTGCTGCAGCATTCAGATCACAGCTGGAGTCTGAAATACAAGGTCGGTGCTGCGCAGAGGTTGCAGGCTGTTGTTGTTGTTGTTGTTGTGTTTGTGCAAATCTGAGACTCAGATTTGCATTTGCCTCTGTTTTTTTTCTAGAGTCTGCTGCCCCCCTTCCTGTTTAGCTGCTGCAGGACTAACCATTAATAGATTACTCACAATATTCTAATTATTTGTGTAGTTTTAACTTGTATGTTTCTGTGTCTCCAGCTGCTGTACCTCTCCCTCCAATAGTGAAAGATGAGTTTGTGCCAGGTACGTGAAACAGTATTCAGATCTTTGCAGTAAGTAAAAGTACTGCATTCACTGAAGTAGAATTATGTAAGGAGCTCAACGTAATAAAGGTATTTAAAGTCAATTGAATGTGCAGTAAAATGTAAACGAATAATATATCTGTGTTGGTTTCAGATGATCCTAGAGACAGCCTTCATCCTTATGGTGAGTAGACTCTTCTTCTCTGGTCTGTGCTTTTCACCCTTCTTTAAAATAATGATTCCCGTTCTTATCTGCTCATTTTAGAGGGTGAGGCTGAAACCATCGACACAGCTGGAGGTGAGACTTTTTGTAATTGATAAGCTCCGATATGAAATCAGCATTAGCAGAAGGAGAAGTTGTAGAAATGTTTTTTATCAAGTGGAGGGAGAAGTATTAATATCCTTGACTTTAGTAAAACAAATTAATAAATGACTCAGTTACAAACCTCTAATCCAATAGAGATCTTGAGTAAATGTTATTCTGTCTCCTGCTGCAGTTTTAGTAGAGGAGAGTCTTCCAGAGGAAAGTCTAGGTGAGTCTAACAGAATGAAAATAAATAATTGAAATCCATTAATAATATTAACGGTTCAATTTGTATCACTTGTGTTGCTTTGTATGTTGTATCTAAATTGATTTAGATTTAGTTTGTTTTGGCGAGTGTTGAATCTTTGAATATGTTCTGTAGCAGAGTCTGGACAACACTTGACGAGCTCCAAATTCACTCAGGAAGCAGGTACATTATTTATAGTTAGAGTCTTAAATATGGGTCATTGTTTCCTTGAACAAACAGACAGGAACTATAGAGAACTCTGCTTCTCTTCAACCCACAACAGCTGTTAATGAGTCACTTTAGAGCAGGGATTCCCAAAGTGTGGTGGTGCGCCAGATGAAACATGGAACGGTGGTCTGGTGTAAAAATATTACAGTGTTGTTTTTTAAGTGGGATTTTTCCATAGGCTACAATAAAAAACAGGAACAATAAACATGTCCTTTGTAATCCCTTTTATTTTAAATCCAAAAACTATAATTCATTAGTTTTTGGTAGAAACGTAGAAGAAGACAGCCGCTGCCGCCATATGACTAACTGGCTGAAATCAGGGAAACTGTCAAGTGGAACGTCTCATGACAAAGTGATTTATATGGCGATAAAACAAAGCGTTTTTTTGGGGGGGTGCTTCAACCTGTTTGGGACGTAGAAGGGGGTGCGCAGCAAAAAAAGTTTTGGAACCGCTGCTTTAGAGGAATCTTCTGAAATTATAAAGTTGATTTTATTATTTCCTGTCAGATTCAGCTGTGCAAGCAGAGATCCAGGCTGAGCCACAAGCAGAACCAGAACCACAGAAAGAAACACCAAAGAAGACAGAGACTGAGGGTAAACACACATCATACACACACACACACACACACACACACACACAGATCGTAGCAGTACAACAGCGCCATCTGGTGGCCAGTAGTAAGATGACAGCTTCATTATCATAGTTTATAAACTATAAATTATTCTCAGTTTTGTAAGAAAAATTCAGATCCTTCACTGCAGGAAAAGCATTAATCGTATATCGTGTGAAAATGCCTAATTTCTGAACATGGTGGGCTATAAATGAAGTGTGTCTCTTTCACTGTTTCTTAAGAACCAACAGAGAAACAGGCTGAGGAGAAGCTCAAAGAAAAAGGTAAACACTGATTTTAAACACACATGAACAATGAGAATTATCCCTTGCATTTGATTCCACTGATCTTGTTTTCTTTGTTCTTCCCATACTCTCGACCTCTAGCAAAGAAGAAGAAACCTAAGTTGTTGAATAAGTTCGATAAAACCATTAAAGCAGAAATCGACGCTGCAGAAAATCTTCGGAAGAAGGTACAGACCTGACACAGATTCTCACCTTCCAATCAATCAACGTAAAAAAATAGTGCCAAATTCAAGCGTAATTTGTTTTGTTATTGAATCTTTTTCTCTTTCCATAAGGGGAAACTTGAGGAGGCGCTGAAAGCGTTTGAGGCTCTGGTGCGGAAACATCCACAGAGCCCCCGCTCCCGCTACGGGAAAGCTCAGGTACTACACACAGTACTGCAATACTGCTGCAAAGTACTACATAGAATACTGCACAATACTTCAGCACAATACTGCACTGCAGGGAGCTGGTACTGCACGGTATTCCTTTCGCAAATTGCTTTGAGGTGTCATCAACTTGAACTCTGGCAGATAACAGCGACTTAAACGAGACTGAAACAAAAAGCATTCTTGTTTAAATACTAAACATATAATACTTGCACATTGGAACACCATTCTGTACCGACTGCATTCAACTGATGCATTTCTGCAGACGGAGGACTACCTTGCGGAGAAGCAGCGCAGTAATGACCTGCTGCAGAAAGCCATCAACTCGTACAGAGAGGCTGCAGAGCTGCCCGACGTGACCTCTGACCTCCTGAGGGCTGCGCTAAAGAGACGCGCCGAGAGGCAGCAGTTTCTTGGTAATACTCATTATACTAGTATACAACTATAGTACTATATGTACTATACTACTACTACTCAAAACCTCTTTCACTCCTGGAAGTTGTGTCCACTGTCTTTAGACTATTTCCTATTACGTTCTTGTGTCCCCTGATATAATAAGTGCCTTTCTGCTTTGCTTTTAAACTTTATTTTCTGTGTCTGTCAGGTCGGATACATGGCTCTCTGGCGACTTTGGAGAAATTGGTGGAGATCTTTCCGGAAGATATCGAACTGAAGAACGAACTGGGTGTCGCTCACCTTTTGTTGGGAGACAACAAGGGCGCCAGGAAGGTGTTTGAGGAGGTGTGTTTATGTGCTGTTAAACACACACCTGTCCCTACTTGTTTTAGAAGTGTGTAAAAGTATTTCTTTTGTCTCTGTTTGGTTGTCTTTTTACTCAGGTTCTGGCGCTGGAACCCAGTAACGGCTTCGCTAAAGTTCACTTTGGATTCATCCTGAAGTCAGACAATAAGATCCCAGAGAGTATACCGTACCTAAAGGTAAACACACACACACACACACACACACACACACACACACACACACACACACACACACACACACACACACACACACACACACACACACACACACACACACACACACAATTGTGTATGCACTGTTGCATGTGAAATTGTGAGGACTGTTATTCATCACATTGAGCTGCACTGGTTTTGCATGATGAAATAATAAATACTATTCCTCCCTGCCTCCTCTGTCCCTGCAGGAGGGTTTGGAGTCGGGGGAACCGGGAACAGATGATGGACGTTTTTATTTCCATCTTGGTGACGCCCTGCAGAGGGTCGGAGACAACTCTGTGAGTAACATTGACCCACAAAACTAAAAAAACACTCATCCGACACCAGCTTATGTTTTGCTTTATTACAATATTCTGCATCTCTATCACTATCATATCAACTTAGTTAAGTCTTACATAAAATCTTGCTCATAATATGCCTCTTTTTTCTGCAGGCCTATCACTGGTATGAGTTGGGTCATAAGCGTGGTCACTTTGCGTCGGTGTGGCAGAGATCTCTGTACAACGTGGCAGGTCTGAAAGCTCAGCCCTGGTGGACGCCTAAAGAGACTGGATACACCGACCTGGTGAAGGTAAGGTTCTTTAAAGTTTAAAAACGCTGGTTTTATTCAATAAAAGTGTTTAAAACCAGAGCTGTGTGTGTGTAGACGCTGGAGAGGAACTGGAGGACAATCAGGGACGAGGCTCTGGCCGTGATGGACCAGAACACCGGGTCATTCGTCCCGGAGGAAGAGAACCTGAGGGAGAAAGGAGAGTGGGGACAGAACACACTTTGGCAACAAGGTACTCATAGAAATATACAGAAAAAAATAAGAGAACAGTTCTCTTTTCTGCAAATAAATGATCAGATTCCATTAACATGAACATAGTAAATCAATTATAACAATTATATAAATGTTAAGTGCAGCAATAATAAGGGGTGACTGTATTGTTTTGTGTTTCAGGAAAAAAATCAGGAAACGCCTGTCAGGGAGTCCCGAAGACCTGCGCACTGCTGGAGAGATACTCCGAGGCTACAGGCTGCAAGAGAGGACAGGTACACACACACACACACATGGTGCTAATGATAATAACACAGGTTATATCATGAAGTCTGGTTTTTTGATTAAAAATAATGTTTTTAAAAGGGGCAAGACTTAAGAAGCTTAGTATTCATTTTCTGTTGGGGAAGATTAGTGTAGACCAATACACTAATATTTAAATATCTATCAAGTCAGTTATTATTAGTAAGGAATTTCTGATGGTGTGTGTGTGTGTGTGTGTGTGTGTGTGTGTGTGTGTGTGTGTGTGTGTGTGTGTGTGTGTGTGTGTGTGTGTGTGTGTGTGTGTGTGTGTGTGTGTGTGTGTGTGTGTGTGTGTGTGTGTGTGTGTGTGTGTGTGTGTGTGTGTGTGTGTGTGTGTGTGTGTGTGTGTGTGTGTGTGTGTGTGTGTGTGTGCGTGTGTGCAGATTAAGTTCTCTGTGATGCAGCCAGGTACTCATGTGTGGCCTCACACCGGCCCCACTAACTGCAGACTGAGGATGCACCTCGGCCTCGTCATCCCCAAACATGGCTGCAGGATCCGCTGCACCGACATCACCAGGTACTGCTCCTCTTCATCTTCATCATGCATCATCATTATCTTCTTCCTCCTCCCTCATCTTCTCATGTCCATAACATTCATGCTACACTTCAACAGACTGAGGATGTAATGTCCTGATGATCTGAAAAAGAAAGAAATTCAATGGAAGGGGAAACATTAACCCCCCAAAAACAAACTAAGTTAAGGCCAATTTGCAGAAGCATTTCAAAATAAAAGCACACATTATGTCTGCTCACTGATACATGCTGTTGTTAGTATTTACATCACCAGATACAGAAAAAAACAACAAGATGGAGGGCCACTTGGACAAGCATTTCAAAATAAAAGCATGTGTGTAAGACCATTTGTTAACTGATCGTTTTAACCTCGCTAACTTCCGGTTTCTTCTTCCTGTGTTTCAGGGAGTGGGAGGAGGGTAAAGTCCTGATCTTTGACGACTCCTTCGAGCACGAGGTTTGGCAGGATGCCGACAGTTACCGGCTCATCTTCATCGTGGACGTGTGGCACCCCGAGCTGACAGCGTACCAGCGGCAGACCCTCAGCGCCATTTAAACACACACACACACACCTGGTAAGAGTTTCACACACTCATCAGATGCTTCTCCTTCTGTGGAAGATCTGATTTAAAAAAAACTCTGAGGAGAATCACGACGGAATGGGGACGCTTTTTAAACTTTGTTTTGTGGATAAACTACTAAAACAGTCTGACGAAGGATCGGAGTATCAGACTGAAGGATGGAAATGAAAAGTTACTACTGACTTTACAACCTTTCACAAAAAACACACATATTACGGTACGTCTTTTAGCCCAGATTAACCCTGTTTGATCGGGTTATTTCCTGTGATGGATTTAAAGTGTTCTTACTGGATCTGGATTTTTTCGGAGGGAGGAAATGGACGTCATCTGCAAAGCCATTTTTTTCACAAATATAGACATGTTTATCAGCCTGGAAACAAACACAGCTCTCTGGTGTTTCATACAACAGAATATTGGAGCCATTGTATGTAAGCAAACAGGGAGGAGGCACATTTTCTGTGAAAAGAATATACAGAAAGTCCAAGATATAAGTGCTACGTTTATGAGAGGATAACTCCTTTACATTAAATTAGTGAATCACCGAAAAAAAAGCATAAACCTGCAAGAAAGAATTTTCACTAGAGTTGGAAGTTGAACAAAAAAAACTCTGAAATTAAAATCACTAATTACGCAAAAAAACAACCGGCAATTAACAAGAAGAAAACCTCACAAGCCCACAGGAAATACACTTTAGATATTCTCTTAGATTAAAGGAATAACTTAACTGAGAATAAGGACTCTTTCTCACTCCATTTTTGCAAAGCAACCACTATAATTTTGGGAAATATTCAAGTATTAATATTCAACTTTTCCTCATTAATTGTCATATCATCTAAGAGTCATATTAAATTACTTACTTAAAAGCTTATTTCTCAGAACATTACCCAGGCTTCATATTTTAGTTTCACCTACAATGGCCGTAATAAACGTCAACATTTATCGCCAACAAAAAAAGTTTACTTTATATTCAAGATGTGAATTGTAAATAGTTTTGAAACACTAAAACGTATAATTAAAATATTCTCATTTCACTTTAAAATGTCTAACCCAGTTAAGATAAGGTTTTCTTGCATTTTATGAAAAAAGCCTTCATTTTTACCACATTTTCTTTCAATTCATCAAGTTTTCAGTTTTACTTTTTCATCACGTTTGCACAGAAAACACAAGATGTTGTTAAAGATGATTTATATTTATATTAAAAATAAATGAAAAATTCAGAAAAAATAAAAAACCACTCAGAAAAAGTGTGTGTGTTTCTTTGGATTTTTGTGACACGTTTGTTCCCTTCCAAAGTAAAAGCCCCATCCCTAAATGAATCACAGCACATTCCCGTTGGTGTAAATGTTTACTTCAATACATTCATTGAAAGGAAATACATTACATTACAGTCGAGTGGAGATCAGTGTAGCCCTGATGATGAGTCAAACTGCAAACAATCATGACAGACTGGCCTTTAATAATGTACAAATACTCCACATTAAACCAAGATATTTGGTCAAATGATCAACCTGCATTAACCTTTCTTTCCTCAGCGGTACATGAAATGTTTTAGAGGGCAGGATGATAATTAGACTTGAAATATCTCAGGATACAATTGGCCAAGTGTGTCAGTATTTTGCAGTGTGATAATACTTATAACAATAATGTACAATCTTCATAATATGAATAAGTTAGATTTCAATAAAAACAATCTTTCCCGACACTTCAGTCGAGAGTTAAGGTGATGATTTGGCATCCTATGGTTTCTTCACAGCACAATACTTTATCTGAAAGAAATATTTCACTCTGGTAGAATATTAGATTTGAACTTTTCATGCATGTGATCCCGTTATCGTGTCTAGCGCTTTGTGGCAACATGTGCACTGCTTTTATTTAGAAAAACGTGCCTGTGATTTGTGGTTTTTACAAGAAAGAAAAAAGGTGAAATTATTCTACCAAAGTGAGGTTTCTTATGCGTCTTTCTCTTGGTTTTAATGAATTTCTTTCTCTTTCAGAATATCGGGACATTAATGTCAGAAAAATACAAAGTATTTGATAAATATTTTAAGGAAAAACTCCAGCAAGTAGATAAAGAAGTTAGAGCCGCCCTGTCAGTTACCTGAAACTAACTGTAGATTTAAGATCAGAAAGCAAAAGATAAGATGCTCTTTCAAACATGTGAGGCTGAGTTTCACCAACAAGGGTTGTCTTAACTTCTTTAGTCATTAAAAAACATGTGTTTCTATTGCACCACGAATTCAAACCTAAATAAATGTGAAACTTTTCCATTTGATGAATTTAAATCACATTTTCTCTTGGTTAAAATCAAGGGTTTCTTCCTCCTAAAACAGCTTTATTTAGGATAGCAACTTTTATTTGAACTACTATAATTAATCCTCCTTTTAGATGAGTAAAGTCATATTAGTCAGTGTGGATCAATGGCATCAAAATATTTTGATTAAGGGAAAAATAGAGTGAAACTCTCCCCTACACTATTACTGATTATTAACAACAAATGCTTTCTGTCTAGAGATCCTTGTTGGTGGAACCCACCGTAAATGTTTCGTCATTTTTATGGATCTGATTTTATATTTTGTCAGCGTTTGTTTCTGAGGTTTAAATAAAGTTTCAGACTCAGAAACAGACTGAATGTTCCTCATACATTCCCACTTGTTTCTGACAATTACTAAAATAAAACTTGAAGCTGAAGGTGACACACACACACACACACACACACACACACACACACACACACACACACACACACACACACACACACACACACAAACATAGACTTCAGACTGTGTGTGTTTGTTGTTGTTGACAGATGCTGCTTTTGCAGAGAGGCTCAGCTGGGAGGCATTATACGGCTCAGAGACAGACTGTGTTTGTGTGTGCGTGCGTACAGGAAGTTCACTGCCACAGTTCATGTTGCTAAAGGACACCACCAGCTTAATACACAGCTGTGTTTCTAAAAGTGGATGTCTGTTGCTGTCTGTACATGATGTGTGTGTGAAGCGTTGTGTGTGACGGCTCTAGTGTGTATGTATGTGTGTCTGTGTGTGTGTGTGTTCAGTCCAGGGCGAGGAGCGGCGTGCTGGTCTCTCTGTCTGTTTGCCGGAGAGTTCCTGGTTCCACCACCGACTGAGACCTGAAACCCAGAGAGGAAATTAATCAGAAACTCAAGAGAGGAGGAGGAGGATGAGGAGGAGGAGGAGGAGGAGGAGGAGGGAGTTGAAGACGGTAGCAAGAAGGAGGAAGTTGGAAAAGAAGGTACTCACCCCTTCATCAGGTCCTTGACTCCCCCTCACCTCTTTAAAGTGTACCTGTCTCCCCGCCCCCTCACCTCTTCATCAGGTCCTTGTCTCCCCCGCAGCTCTCCCTCACGTGCAGAGCGTCATAGGTCAGTGTGTACTCGGTTTCATCACTGTAGTCGGGTCCCAGCAGCGTCCTCGCCCAGATCCCCATATCGTATGGAGGTAGAGTCCCCCCAAACTCTGAGGGGAGACACTCCGGCTGCAGGAGGAGGTGCAGCGAGTTCAGGTTGTTCCCATGGAGGAAGATCTGAGGAGAGAGGATTAGACGCATGGTGAGGGAGGTCAGAAGATCAGGAGAAGAGAGGAGTCAAGGAGATGTAGAGAAAACTGGGGTGGAAAGGAGAGGGAACAAGTAAGTAGAGCAGAGGAGAGGATGCAAGGATAGGAAATGAGTTGAGGATGGGAAACAATGAGAGGGTATAAGAAAAAATAAAACACAGATGGGAGACAGAAACAGAAGACATCAAAACAAAACACTTTTTTACCCTTTTCCTGGTCTTGTCCTTAAGAAAAGGCTTGATGATGGTGTACATGGCATGAATGTACCATGGCTGATTCACAAAGTGGATCCCTCCAAACCGAGCCGGAAAACTGTCCTGAGGAGAGGAGACAAGGAGGTGAAGAGACACCAGGACACCAGGAAAGAAACATGAAAGGAGAGGAAACAAGGAGAAGAGACAAGTAGAGGAAAGAAAAACTGAAAAGAAAGAGGGACAGAAGAAGAGGAGATTAGATGAAAGAAATCGGGGAGAGGGGAAGTAGAAAAGAAAACAGGAGAGGAGATGAAAAAGGAGGAGAAAGGAAAAAGACCAGAAGACACAAGAAGAGGAGACAGAACAAGAGGATATAGGAGGAAACAAGGGAAGGTGACGAAACGAGAGGAAACAAGGGGTGGAAACAAAAGAGGGAAGGAAACAGGAGAAGTAACAAGGAGGGGCGTTTTGAAAGTGTGTGTGTGTGTGTGTGTGTGTGTGTGTGTGTGTGTGTGTGTGTGTGTGTGTGTGTGTGTGTGTGTGTGTGTGTGTGTGTGTGTGTGTGTGTGTGTGTGTGTGTGTGTGTGTGTGTGTGTGTGTGTGTGTGTGTGTGTGTGTGTGTGTGTGTGTGTGTGTGTGTGTGTGTGTGTGTGTGCGCCTACCTGCAGCCCCTCGATGGCCAGCTTCAGGATGTTGGGCGTCAGTTTGGACGCCTGTTTGAAGGAGAAGTTGCTCCAGTCGATAATCAGGATGAATCCATTAATCTGAAGCTCAGGATTCTCTATCAGCACCTCCAAGGAGAGGAGGATGGCACGCAGGATGTCTGTGAAAGAGTTCCTGAGGGGGGGGAGGAGGGGAGGAGGAAGAAAGGAAAAAGAGTGGGGAGAGCAGGTGAAAGAAAAGAAGAATGAGGTAGAGGAAAGAGTGGAGGAGAGGGAACAAGGAAGAAAGAAGAAGTAGAAGAAGCGGGGGGGAAGAAGATGAAGACGATGTGAGCAGGAAGAATAAAAAAGAAGAGGAGAAGGAGGAAGGTTAAGGTGAGGATATTAATCAGCTTGTCGCTAGTTAAACAGAGCGCAACTGTAAATACAGGAACAAATCATTAGGCACTTTGTGTTTCCATCAATAGGTGTGTGTGTGTGTGTGTGTGTGTGTGTGTGTGTGTGTGTGTGTGTGTGTGTGTGTGTGTGTGTGTGTGTGTGTGTGTGTGTGTGTGTGTGTGTGTGTGTGTGTGTGTGTGTGTGTGTGTGTGTGTGTGTGTGTTTTTTACCTGCTCTGGTCCCAGTTGGAGGCAAACAGGATGAGGATTTTCCGGCCATGTTGGTCCGGAGTCTCCAGTACACCTGGGAAGCCGTCCATCAGAGCTCGCTTTATTCCGGGGTCGTCCACCTGGCAGGAAACAGATCCCATTTTAATAACAACACCGGGGGAGGTCAAAAAACAAGTTAACAAGGATTGGACAGCACTCTTACATACTGACAAGAAAAGTGTTGATGATTTTGGTCAAACAAGATTATTAATATTTTAGTTCTTATTATAATCAATGGAATATTAATCACCACTGTAAGAATAGCTCCTATCTGTTTCAGCAAATGAACTCTCAAAGACAGTGTTGAGTAGAATTCTGACACTTCTAGGGTTGAAACCCGATATTAAATGGTAAAACCCAGAGAAGCGAACCTTGAAGCTCTGGAACATGTCGAGGTTCTGCTGTCTGAACTGAAAGTACTGGGCCAGCAGCCGGAAGGTTTCCGTCTGGTTGAACTTCCTTGCTCTCAGAAAGCGTAAGATGAAGTCGTCGTCCGTCCGCAGGAAACCGATGTCCGGCCGCGTCACGATCATGTCCCGCACCTCCAGAAAAAACACAGGATGAGCAGTGAAAGGTTATTTGGTGCAAAAGGAAAGAATTCATCCTAATCTAAACCAAAAATGAACCAATATTTTGGGACATATTTAGCTCAAATTAGATCCTGAAGCTTTACCGCATGTCAATAGGTTTTATTTAATTAGTTTATGGAGGGCTAAAGCGACCATAGAGATAAATAAACCAAATAACAAATAGATGCAGTTCTAAAAACCCCAATTATAAAGAAGTCAAATGAAATAATGAATCATCCATGTTACATATTAACGTTGTTGTCTTAGATGTATCTTTTCTTTTTTAATGCGGATTCCAAGCAAGCGGAAAAAATAACTAATATGTTTTTAAGTTTCGACAAATACTTGTGTTTTGATTCTGCTATTTGTTGACTTGTATATTTCCCAATTTATTATTTTCCTTTTTCTTTTTCTAGTGACTCATTTCCCTGTATATTCTGCATTAAAATATGTTTTTTTCAGCATTTTTAAAACTGTATGTTGGTCTCCCTGTTTGCGCTGGACATATCTTTAATTAAGATCAAATTGATAGTTAAAATTACCTGCTGGATGTCCTGATGCAGTGTGTCAGGGTTTTCATTCAGCTCTAAACGAGCTTTCTCCGTCGTCTCTGCGCTCAGGCCGGCGTGGAGGTGCGTCATCGTGAAAATTAAGTCTCTGCACAGATTCAAGTTTTATTCCAACAACTCTCCAGAAAAGTTTGTCGTACAATCGTGTTGATTTGGTCGTTGTTGTGAAACAATCTTAATTGCTGTCTCTGATTTTAAACTCCACATTTACAGATTTCGTTGGTAAGAGACAATCACGCTGCTGTCTTCCTCTCACATTTCTGCAGGAAGCTGAACGTGTTTTGGTTTTTCATGAAGCTTGTTGCAGGTGGTTTAAATGAAGAAACAGGTCAGTGTCGGTGCGACATTCACATCCTTTTGGGATTTTGTCCTACTTTTCCTCCCGTTTAGTGTCTTTCAGCTCCCTCCTCCTCCGACTCTCTGTCATCTTTCAGCTTTTATTACCGGTTTCTTATCAGTCAGCTCTTGGCTGCATCATGATGATCAGTCTGCTGTTTTTCTGCAGGGGTCGAAGGTCAAAGGTCAGGCAATGGAGCAAGGTCTCAGCCTGCAGGAGAGAGGAGACAGTACAGGTATAGTAGAAATATTACACATATCTTTAATTAGTCCATTTCTTCAGGGGTTTATTATGATGTATTTTAAAATAAAAGCCTGCAACTATTTTGTTTTCATTATATTTGTTGTGAATAATCATGCTTAATTAATGATTTTTTAAGGGCCCAATGCAGACTCTTGTTTTATTGCATTTACGTAATGTATTTTTGTCCTCTGTACTATAGAGCTAAAGCAGACATTATAATAAATGAATGCCTTTTCATTATTTAAAAGTACAGGTTGATATACAAAAATATGCAGAGAAAATAAATAAAACGTTAAAACAATTAAAGAGCTAAACAAATAGGAAAAGAAATAAAAATATAAAGAAAAAATAATAAGTTTGAAAATCTACAAATAAATCAATAAAACAACTCATGTCAAATTTAAAATATCTACATTTATTATTTGTAATTATATCCATGTACATTTTGTATTATAATGGCAACTTTAGTCCTCCATAATACACTAAATCATTCTAAAATTACTATTCTAATATCCTTTACTTTTCAAATGGGACATGCTCTTTATATAGACTTTAGTTCATTATATTTGTAAATATCATCTGTTCTTGCACTTCTGCTGCTGTTTCTCAGTTAAAGGGATCAATAAATGCTATCTTTATCTCAGATGACCCCCCTCCCTGCTCTTTTCACCCCCCTCCACCCCCAACTCATCCCCATCTGCCTGCACATTAATTGTGTCAGATGTCGTCCAATCTGTCCACAGAGACAGATCATGAAAAAAACTGAGACACTTGAAGGTCCCACAAGGCTCTGTTTTACATTTCCATCCTTGAGATCAAACATTATACCCTAAAGTGCCCGGATGTGGCTGTTATTGCACATTATATTGAAGGTAAATGGTTGAATTTAATGGGAATTATTGTATATTCATTTCCCCGGTCAGTGTAATGATAAAAGTCACCCTCATGATATGAAGGTGCGCGTGTATCCTCGCTAAATGTCCTCTCAAGGATAAAAAATGACAAAATCCTCCAGAAGTCATCTCTTATGCATGCATTTTATTGTATTTTAATTATATTTGTAACATCACAGCATTAAATCAGTGACAGAGGAGCGACCTGCTAGGTGTGCTGGTTGAATCCACGGCCCTCCGGTGCTGCTGGTGCTGATGCTGGTGGCCATCGGTATCCCGCGGACAAAATAACAGATTGCCGTCCAAATTAAAAATCATAGAATTTAAATGAAAGCTTCCCTGAACGCCTCAGAGTTGTTTAAAGACCGTCCTTGTAATATCCGTTCAGGCTTTGTAGCAGCATCCCTCTGATGAGATGCGTTTTTACTTTGTGCTCCGAGAAGACGTCAGGATGCTACCGAACCGTCAAGCTTTTCAAAATAAAGAACACTGCTTCCGGTCAGCACTTTCAAAAGGAAATTGTATTTGCTCAGAGATTACATTTACAACATTAATGTATTGTGCTCATTAACAATCTTAAATTAGTTATTTCATGTATTTATTTTTGATTAACTATATTTAATTCACATTATTATATTTATTTTTTTGTATAGAATATATTTGACTTGCATATATTCTTTATAAAGTATACTGTAAACATGTGAAAATACCTATTTGTATAAAAAAATACCATAGAGCATTTTGCATCCAGATATATTTTGCATACCTAAAATGTTTAATTAACAATTACAGAAAAAAATGTAATAAGCAAATAATAGAAAAAAACAAAACAAGACTACTTTAACACATACAAACAACTAAAGCAGCACATATAGACACTAAAGAAAGAAATGACATACAGAAACATGTTTTGCATTCAACAAAATTGCAAACATACATAAATGAAAAAAATCTTGACAAAAGATGCCAACAAATTCCAAGCTTTTAATTTGAAGCCACAATCGTTTCCTGTTTGACGACCTACCTGCCTGCATGACAGCAGCTGACGGCCACGCGCGTTCACGAGGAACCCTGGACAGATTGTAGATTGATTGCGCGTGCGAAGCGGCTGGTGCGAGCACAAGTGCACGCGAACATTTAAATGCATGGGAAAAATCCGCCAAACAAAATACATTCTTCTACTTAAGCAGTATTTTATATATTGTTTTAGAGTATATGCTTACTTCGATTTTGCTGACTTTATCTTGTAATACATGGTAGATAGATATATTAAATGAAAATTAAAACATTAGAAATCATTACTGTACAATACTCAATGAATAAGATAAGGTGAACCTTTATTTATCCCTGTAAGGAAATGTGTGTTCAATTGAAATGTTGTATTTTATACTGTATTTATCCATTTAAGATCATAATACACTACTATGCTGTAACATGTTATACTCGTTATCTACAGTTTTTGTTGGATGGTTAGAGCTCAGGACCTAAGATTTTCATTTCCATTTCTACACTATCGCTTGTATATCACATTAAAGCTTCGGAATTTGAATGAAATATCTTACATATTTGACATACCATTCCATTCAATCATGTGTTGCTATATATTATCTTATGTTATATTGCTTTAACTAATACTACATCTTATATCCCATACGCTGTGCTATTTCATTCCTTCGTTATTTTGAAGTAACTGATTTTTGCATGATATTTCAAATCACAATTATACACGTGACAACATGGCTTTTATTATGAAGGCGTACGTTGGCCTCGCTGCCTAGTGACGTATTTCCTGTTGTGCCAGGGTCCACTCAGCTGCGAAACTCCTCAAAGAAGTCGTATCTACCTCGTTTACCTAAACTTATTTCAAAAACCAGCTCGAACATTATCCTCTTACACTTACTGAAGTTCATACAATTGTTGTAGCAGTCACATTTTGGGACGTTGTTATAGCCTCTCTTTTTCAGGACCTTTTCGTCGCCAGATCTGCCCTCACCGCAGTGCGCTAACATTACCTCAGCGGCTAGCCACCATTCATTCTTCAAGTAAAACATCGACGAATCGAAGTTGCTTTAATCATGGATCAAATAGGAGTAGAAACGCCAAAGGTAGGATTTTGAATCCTTTGATTGCATGTTATACCTTAAATTGTTTTCAAATCCACGAAGCTATACCAGTTAGCTACCTAGCTTGTTATCTTTAGCTTCTGTTTAGCTGTTGTCTATCATGGCCTCTTTGACTGTCGTTTCCTTAAAAGGCAGAATTTAGCTCACTGTGAGTGGACGCACAAGTCCACAGCTGCCAGGGTTCCGGTCACTGGGTGTGCCATGATCACAGATATGTTGTCATAAGTTCCACTCAAAAATACACTGTTAATTGCGATAATCACTTCAACTCAGGTGCTAGTAAGCCATTATAGCTGAAAAAACACATTAAAGGACAACAACAATTCTAACTGAGAATGTATTATAAAGGATCCATACAAACTAAATATGAGGAATACAAAGTCAGACATTATGACTAACTACTTATTGAAGACGATGATCACCGTACAATTTCTCGTCCTAAAATGTGCCTCCACGTTTAAACATTTTCCCCTTTAATCATGTATAAAATAATACCATCTGTGAAATCCACAGTTTAATTTATATTCAATTGGTAACAAATGTGTTCACTGACTTACTGTTGTTTAATACAACCATGTTCAATGTTTTTATAATGTAATCTGACATAGGAGACATGGTGGAACAGAGAGACCTTTGTGGCACTGGACTAAATGGCAGATAATACATTAATTAAATAAACCTTAATTGTATATCTTGATTATATTAATAAGAATAGTTTAACCCCCCCAACCATGGCCCTAAAAACCCCCCAGGGGTGTGGGACTGAACTCAGACATGCCTGAACTTGCCTCTGCCTCTCTTGATCCTGTTATGACCTCAGACTGTATAATGCTTTTATGACTCAAGCTCTCTTAATACATTGCTGGCTATCTCATTCCAAAACAAAGTCCAAAGGTGCTTTAATATCTGCTGCCAGGCTACCAAATATATGTTTTCCTTGAAAATGTGCTTGGGAAATGAGCATTTCAGAGTATTTTGAACATTCTCATATCAAATGTCCAACTTCTTGATGAATAAGATAATTTATACGTGAAATGTGTCTTATTATGACCCAATTGATCATGTTTGAGATTCCTGTTGATTTAATGTAATCATCATTTTTGAGGATGAAGTAAGGTGTGCTGTTGGTTCCCAAGTGTTGTATTGGTTATTTAGTCTAACGTCATTGATTTAAACGGATCAGTCCTCTATTTTCATGTAAGATTTATTAAACTACAATCATTTCAGAGAGGTGTAGCTAATATACTTGCTTTTACTCTTGTTTCACAGCTCATTGTAACAGTAGTAGTGTTTTGATGCGTGATAATAAATGTGTTCTGTGACTTTTAAACAGAGCCCGTGGGGGTCCGTGGCCCCGGCGGCCCCCGCCTGCTCTCTGACCGAGGTGATGAGCGAACAGCTGGCAAATCAGCTAACTGAGGAGGACAGCGCCTTCCCTATCCTCGCTGAGTAAGTCCTCACCTGTGTTCACAATCAGAATGTGTGTATAATGAAAACAGCAAATAAAGAAACATTTTAAATCTCTTGTCTGTAGAAATGTAAACATGAGTGCTGCTGATCGATTATAAAATGACAACATTAATCACGGTAATCTATGATCAATTTCCCTAAGTAACGCAACATGTTTTCAGATTAATCCCTTGAGTTTACGCATTAACGTAAAGAACAAAAAGGCTCACATTCTTTGATGATTGACTGTTCCTGATTTATTTCCTCTCTCTCTTTGTTTCAGTCCGGCTGCAGATCTGCTGCTGTCGGAGGACGTTTCGGACACGACTTCCGACCTGATGCTCGCCAAGATGCTGCAGCTGCAGTTTGACCACGAGTTTGATGATCAGCTGCGCCGTGAGGAGAAGAAATTCAACGGAGACAGCAAAGGTTCTTACTTAAACGGGATTATTATTACTTGATTATTTGCCTAATGTGTGTGGTATAAAATGTGTTTAGTAAAATGACTCGTACCATTCTCATAGATAAAACCTACACGGTAAGTCAATGACCGGCATGGTTTGTGCTGTTATATCCCCACTTTTTCAGAGGGGAAACACATTTCCCATATGAATCTGGTAAATTTACAAAGTATGTAAAGCTGACAGTTTGTTGTTTGTGTTCAGTGTCCATCTCCTTTGAGAACTACCGTATGGTTCATCCCTACGAGGACTGCGACAGCTCGGAAGACGAGGTGGACTGGCAGGACACCAGAGACGACCCCTACAAAGCTGGTAAGACCCCTGCAGGTGGTGGACAAAATAACAGAGCCATTGGCAGTACAATTAAGAGATTTAAATCTGATGTGTTTCCCTGTTCCGATCAGATAAACCTCAGACTACACCTAGGAAAGGCTTCTCTGGGAAAGGAAAGAACATCACCACCAAACACGATGCAGAGATCTGCGGACGCAAGAATACTGCACGCATGGACAATGTAGGACACGCATGTTTTTTACTTGTTATTACACGGTCAAATTTTGTTTTGAAATGCCTTAAAAAATGTTGTTATCATTATTATTCAATTTTTCCTTTTTGAGCATTTCATTTACCAACGTCCAGAGTGCTGGACTATTGTAAACGCTCTGAATGTTTTTATTCCCTCTCCTCCTGCTGCAGTTTGCTCCAGAGGTGCATGTTGGAGACGGTTTGGGGATGGACCTGAAGTTATCTAACCAGGTGTTCAACTCCCTGAAGCAGCACTGCTACAGCGAGCAGAGACGCAGCGCCCGGCTGCACGAGAAGAAGGAGCACTCCACCGCTGTACGTGCACTTTAATAATAATAATAATAATAAAGATAGTCGTTCTCCGTAATATTAAAACTGCCTTTCTTCAGGAACAAGCGGTGGACCCCCGCACTCGCCTGCTGATGTACAAGATGGTGAACGCCGGCGTGCTGGAGAACATTAACGGCTGCATCAGTACCGGGAAGGAGTCGGTGGTGTTCCATGCTGACGGAGGGAGGTGGGTGGATGTCAGGAAAAAGACTAATGCACTTTAATACTTTTATGTTGTGATGATGTTTACCTCTACCTGGGGTAGAAGTTAAATGGCCAAACTGCAAGCAACAAGGTCCTTTTTAAATCATTAATAAAGTGTTTTTAAAGCAAGTCCTTTCCAGGGAGAGAAAATCCCAAAACATAAGAAATGTTCGAATGTTCAATATTTGAAATGTCTTATTAAAAATAAAATACATTTATAGAACCGGAGCTGTCCCATTAACACAAACATTTAACTTTCTGTGTTCTTTAGTCTGGAGGAGCAGCCTGTTCCCAGTGAAGTTGTGCTGAAGGTCTTCAAGACGACGCTGAACGAGTTTAAGAACAGAGACCGCTACATCAAAGACGACTACCGCTTCATCGACCGCTTCAGCAAGCTGAACCCCCGAAAGATCATCCGGCTGTGGGCCGAGAAGGAGATGCACAATCTGACCAGGTAATCTCCCTCATCCTAACATTACTTTCATTTCTTATTAAAGGGTTATCCTCTTTATTACCTACAACCAAATACTTTTCCCCTGTTTAGTTTTTTCACCGCAAGCTGAATGTTAAATGAATGCATGATTCTGATGGATCTATTCAAATCTAAAGTGGTGTTAATACATAGATCAAATGTCACATAAGTGGATATTTCTGTTTCATTGCTTTATATACTTTTGCATAAATTGTCATTTTTATTTATTTCCCTAGGAATTGTATGAATATTTATTCTTGTTTTATGTAGTCTTAGCATTTCTTCCCTAATTATTTCCCGAGTCTATTATTTTCTTTATGTTTGTATATGAAACTAAAACATCAGTCTCGCGTGTGTGTGTGTGTGTGTGTGTGCGCTCGTGTTCAGGATGAAGAAGGCGGAGATCCCCTGTCCGGAGGTGGTGCTGTTGAAAAAGCACATCCTGGTGATGTCCTTCATCGGGAAAGATCACATTCCTGCTCCCAAACTGAAGGACGTGAAGTTGGGCTCAGAGGACATGAAGAACGCCTTCTACCAGGTCCTACATGTACGTACCAGGAGAGCAAGAAGTGCACTTTGTTTACTTACTGTGCAACTGAACAGTCAGAAATGTAAGCAAAAATAAATTCAGTGTGAAATACATTTATTTAGCAGTGAACTTAAAGGGAACTTTATAGAATGCTTCAATTAATTACGTTTACAACAATAATCTAGGATAAAATAATAAGTCCTAAATGTACTCGCATCAATAACCATTATTATTGTTCTTAATAATAAATATAATGCAATGTGTTTGTATATAGCCCCTTCAAAATGCTATGTGGTTAAAACTTGAGAAATAAAAATCAGACAAATAATAATACAAAACAAAATATACAGGACTGTTCAAAACACATGTGCAAAGTAAATCAAATAGGAAAATCCCAACAACAATAGGGATAGTAATATTTAAGTATTATATTTATAATATTTAATACATCTTCAGAAAACGGGGCGTGCAAATCTGCTTTTAAGCTTATTTTGTTGATGTTTTTGCGTGTCTGCAGATGATGCAGCAGATGTATCAGGAGTGTAATCTGGTTCATGCTGATCTCAGTGAATACAACATGCTGTGGCACGAAGGAAAGGTAAGGACATATTTTATTCTCTGTCCATTCATTACTTTTTATTTGAAGTCCCTTAAATCTATCTCGCATTCTTCTTTGCATCCTCCTCCTTTCTCACTTTCATTTTCCTTTGATTTGTTCCGTAGGTTTGGTTGATAGATGTCAGTCAGTCCATCGAGCCTCGTCATCCTCATGCCCTGGAGTTCCTCTTCAGAGACTGCAGAAACGTTTCAACTGTGAGGTTACCTTCCACGTGCAGCTTCTTCCTAAAATATTTCTTACCAACAGTTCTTCATGTGAATTTATTCTGGGTGTTTTCTGCCTCAGTTCTTCCAGAAGAGAGGTGTGAGCGAGGCAATGAGTGTGTACGAACTTTTCAACACTGTGAGTGGTATGAACATCCCCATACCCCCGGACGAGGACGAGGCAGAGTTCATTGCTGAGGTAACACACACACACACACACACACACACACACACACACACACACACACACACACACACACACACACACAGATTTCATCTTTTGAAAAGGCAAAATAATTGTTTTTAGAAATACACTTCACTCATACAGAATTTAATTGAATACATCGTTATTTTATTCAAAGATGCAAAACTGTAGTCTTACAGTGTTGGTGCAAATTCACACTGCAATTTTGATTCAGAAAGGTTATATTGTGCAGCCCTACAAAATCAAAGAATTGATTTTGCAGCAGCAAGTTGAAAATATAAATTAAACCACCTTGAAATAGAGTTTAATTATCTCTTTCTCTGACAGATAATGGCGTATGAGAAGCGTAATGAGGACCATGTGCAGCGTCGGGGAAAGAAAACATTTCCTGTGTCCTCTGAAGACGGCGATCCTCCTTTAATACCCGATTCCGATGACTAACGTCCCGCTGCTCTCTCTTCACGATCCGTACGTGTTGAAAATGCTCTAAAAGAGGAGATAATGGAGGTGGCCTCCCCCACTTGGAGGTCTGGATGCCTCCCCGTCTCCAACAAGCCAACCCCCACCAACTGCTTCCTTTACACAGCAGGACGCATCGCCTCCTGCTGGCTGCAGGAGGAGCTTCACCGTGTTGGAGGTTGAAATCCTGAGAGGGGGGGACTTCATCTCGGTGTTTTGTAAGAATCACATTAAAAATACAACAAGACCTCTTCTATCCGGCTGGATAACTCATAGAGGTTCATTTTAAATTATGAGTTTGGAAGGATTATGTGTAGGGCTGGGCAATATATCAATGTTGTATTGATCAAGACTGGATAACATCTTATTAAATGTTTTTGTGGTGCCTGAAATCAAAGCGCAGAAGGAAAAATGCATGCAAATTAAAAGTAATCTCAGCATGAAGTCATTAAATGTAGAAGATTTAGTTTGCAGTGATGGATATTCAGAAAATCTATTGTGTTTTTGACCCTAATGAATAATATTAATGAATTGTTATGAAACTTTAAGCAAACCAATGGTGACATTAAAAAGTTCAAATGAAAAGTTTTGTGTTGTCTTTTAATTTATTGATTCAATTAGAAAAATATTGGTATATGTACTATCCGTTAAGTCCTCAAAGGTTTTGTAGTATTTCTGCAAGAAGTGTTTCTCTGGTAAGCACGTGATTGCCAGACTGTCCCATGACTCCCAGCTGCAAAAACAAGGAGACTTCCGACCTGGCTCCTTCACAATAAAAGCATAATATGTATATCCAAATATTTCGTTACCCTAAATAGCTTAAAATCACAGCTAACTTAATCCCAAAAGTCAAAAACTGATAGTGGTATTTAAAAACAAATATTGTATAAATCCCTCTGAGACTAGCATATAATAGTTAATCACGATTAGATAAATATTAATACAAACAATAATTGTTTAGAGTCCAACAAAAATAATGTGCAGGTAAGGAATCAATCTGATTATTCTCCTTTATCAAATGCAAACAAAAACACTTTTCTTTTTAGTTGAAAATGAATACTTTTCTGTTTTTAAGTACGTCTTCTACTTTCACATTTTAAATGCAAAATACTTTATTGAAATATAACTCTGCTTTTATTCTGAAGGACGAAGGCGGAAACAGGAAGTGTCATGGCCGCCAGTGGAAGTGAACTCTTCCTGTTCTGCTTCTCAGAATGACAGCACTCTGAATTAAGTATAAAAACGATAATAGTTCTAATTGTATATTAAAAAACAAAGCGTGAAGATGAGTGAGGAACATTACCTGGAGCTGTGCGAGAACCCGGTGCAGTTTGAACATGCCTCCAGCGTCAACAACGTCTTTTTCGACGAAGCTAACAAGCAGGTGAGAAAAGCTAGTAAACATCGATGGCTAACTAACTAACTAACTTAACAGTTTGTTAGTTTAGAAAACATTCTTCAGCTTTTATTAACAGTATTGTAATTACTTATTAGCTATAGTTTAGTGAATACAAACAAGAACGTTGCCTCCTTAAAATACACAGTGGTGGAGAAAGTATTTAGAATCTCATCTGAAGAAATAGTACTATTACCACACTTTCAAAATTCTCCACAACAAGTAAAAGTACTGAATGGTAAAGTAGGTAAAAGTCAAATATGTTGCTTGCTAAATGTACCTTAAGTATCAAAATATAAGTACTCCTACTGCATCGGTTCCTTTTAGTTTCCAGTTATTACAGAACGTTATGATTATATGTATCACTTCTTAACACATGTAACAGTTCAACTGTATTCAAGATAGTATAGAGACAGATAAGTAGAGTCACTTGAGTTTTCTTTCTTCTTTAAATGTGTTTGTTTTCGGACTGATTCAATTACATAGAAACACAATTACAGGTGAATGATGTGACCTCCTTGCCAATTGTTATAAATGTCCTCTTCCTCTTCTGACCATCATCAGTCAAACCCAACCATCCAAATATAAAGAAATTCAAAATAGTTAACACACTCAAATTATAGAATAAAAAAAGAATTCAAAAAGCCCCAAATGTTGCATTTAATACTACAATTTCAAATACGAGTAGAAGTTCTGCATTTCAAATCTGAAAATCTGCAATGAAGTCAGATTGTATTGGAGTTGTTTTTCTGATTATTTCTGGCTGCAGGTTTTCGCGGTGCGTTCAGGTGGAGCCACGGGGGTTGTGGTCAAAGGCCCGGAAGACAAGAGCAGCGTTGCCTTCAGGTACATCAGTCTGTTTGGGAATATCTAAAGGGACTCATTAAAGGGATTAATACATTGTGATATGTTGCACTTCAGTCCACAAATGTTACACTTAACACCTGAACTCAATATATATTTACTTCATGGTTTTTATCGGTACCGCCTTGAATTAGAGGTGTGAAATATGTTAAGAAATGAGTCATATTTATGGGGTAATGTGTGTTTTCCTCCACAGAATGGATGATAAAGGAGAAGTTAAGTGTATAAAATTCTCCATTGGAAATAAGATCTTGGCAGTTCAGAGGACTTCAAAATCAGTGGTGAGTTTGGAAACATGACTTTAAAACTGCCCTGGTTAGAGGTTGAATTCTAATTCGATAATGTTTTACAGAATTAATAATAAGCTTTAAAAGCTCTGAATCATATTTGATCAGCAAAGTTGCCGCTTTAAGATCAATTCTGATATACTGCACATATTGTTTTTTGTTGTATTTCCTTTTCTGTGTTTTTATCTTACTTGATATTTTATTATGACATACAATAGTTTTTTCAAATGAATTAATTTGACTGTTTACGAAAGCTAATTCATTGTATGTGTTAACCTACTGGACCAAAAAACAGATTCTGCTTTCTGCTGTAAAGGATTGTTTTTAATAATGAAGCTAAGAAATGTTTTCCAGTGAAGCTTTAATCTGGAGAGAGATTATTGTTAAGTATTGATTTTTTGTTGTCTGCAGGATTTCATCAACTTCATTCCTGACTATCCTCACACAGAGTTCACACAGGAATGCAAAGTAAGCGTTATCTCTGTCTTCTTTTAGTTTCATGTTCAGATAAGCACTAACATGATATATGGCGTGAAGGATGATAACAAATACAAGGAGCAGGTCGAAATGACATTTGGCGTGTTATGTCAGTATTTGTGTCTTTTGTGTAAATAATCCGTTTCTTGTATTGTTTTGTTGTCATTCAGACGAAGAACGCGAATGTTTTGGGTTTCTGTTGGACCAACTGGAATGAGATAGTTTTCATCACAGATCAAGGAATAGAGTTTTACCAGGTAAATGACAAACATTTGTTTTTGTAACTTTTGGTTACTGCTCAGTTAATATTTGAATAATCTATTTTCTGAAATACAGACTTTGAGAACTGTTTTAATTTGCACGATCAGGACGACACAAATGTTTAATCTGAAAATACTCCATTAAAGTAAAACTCATACTCAGGTTCTTGTTTATGCTGTGTTTCCCTGAGTGAGTTTCTTTGTTTTCTGTGTGTTTCTGCAGGTGTTTCCCGATAAGCGCAGCCTGAAGCTTCTAAAGAGTCAGAGCATTAATGTTAACTGGTACCAGTACTGTCCGGAGACTGCCGTCATCCTGCTGTCCACCACCGTGCAGGGCAACGTGCTGCAGCCCTTCGCCTTCAGGGTCAGAAATACACTCTGCTTTCTTATTATTGTTTTCTAAAAAAAATTAAAAAGTAAAGACACAATATTAGTTTACTTCCAAAGAGGGGGAATATTTATGTCCGCACATTTAAGAAAACATTTGAAAAGTTGAATGCCAACAACTCGGTGTAGCCTTTGATCTTGAAGAATAAAATGTAGCACTTAATAATCTATAATGGTATAATCAGACAGGCGGATGTTGATTTTTCGCAAACTGTGAGAAAATGTAAGCAGTGTTTGAAGAAATCATTAGTTTAGCTGTGTTTGAAACTTGAACTTTCTGATTTATAAAGGCCAGCTTAAGTTATTTTCGCACACTTTGTGCTTGTATTGTGAGCACATTTTTTCGACTCTTCCCACATCGCATAGTTTTTAATGACTTATTATTAAGTCATTTTGTTGTTATATATTCATCTTTCAGAACGGGACGATGTCCAAGATGTCAAAGTTTGAGATCGAGCTGCCGGTCGTCCCCAAACCTGCAAAACTGATTCTGTCGGAGAGAGACATCGCCATGGCCTCCATGTGAGTTAACCATCAGTCTGCTGTAAAAGCCGTTCTTATTTATTTCATGTATAACAGCGTAGTATAACCAGGGATTATCGTATTCTTTTTCTGGTCGGATTTGTCTTTTATTTATTGTGTTTTCCTGTCCTTAATCTTTACCCTCCATAATTCTCAATATGTTGCCCCGTTGATGTCTCTCTTTCTTTAGTGTTTATTGTGTTCATGATTATTCTCTCTCTGTAGATACGGTCAGTTGTTTGTCATGTATCTGAAGCATCACTCCAGAACAGCCAACAGTCCCTGTGCAGAGGTGGTGCTCTATTACTTACCAAGGTATATAAACATGTATTTATATGTTATTAATTACTAACAAGGTATGCGCACACATACAAATACATTAGTATGTATTGTTCATTTATTACTGCCACACACACACAAACGCTATTGTCTAGAAATAATTCAACTCACCGGAGAGTCCAAAATAAACCGTGAAGGAGCAACCTTAAAAACAAGGTTACGGCAACAATAAGTTACTGTAACTTGGTGCAGTTTAGTAGAACATTATACTTATTCAATACTCAATGTTGTACGATGAGCCTGCAACCTCAGCCGGTTGTTGAACTGCTGCTTCTCTAGTAGTTGTATATACATATCTGCACATATTTTATAATATTGTAATTTTTACGGGTATACATATACTTCATCCAATGTAAATATTGCTATATTTTAGTTTCCTCTTTTTTATGTATGTATGTTTATGTATGCACCAAAAACACTAAGGAAAGAACTTGGCAATAATCCTGATTCTCATCTGTATATGTGTGCATGTCGTCATCTCTCTCTTCAGAGAGGGTACGTGTAAGAAGACTCACGTTTTGCGGCTCAACACGACGGGGAAGTTCGCTCTGAACATCGTGGACAATCTGGTGGTCGTTCATCATCAGAGCTCACAGGTTTAATACATTTCCTTTATTTATCTATATTCATGTTTTTAAATTAAAAATATATTAAAATTCAAATGAAGACTTGGACATTTGAAAAGGAATACTAAACAAAAACTCAGATTTCATTTATTTATATTCTAATACGTTTATATTGTGTGTGTTTCAGACGTCTCTGATCTTCGACATCAAGCTGAAGGAGGCTGACTGCACGGTGAACACACACCAGCCTGTGCTGCCTGCACGCTCCATACACCCCTACAGAATCCCCTTGACGGGTACAAACTCATACACACATACACACACCTCACACGCACACACACACAGATAGTGTGTTTTATTTTTCTTTCTGTCTCTCTGCAGGTCCCGCAGTTGTTCCTTCTCAGCCTCCGGTACCATGTCAGCTTTGTATCCTTTATGACAAGTACATTTACTCACATACTAAGTACAACATTGAGGTACTAGTACTTCACACATACTCTGATACAGTGTTTTGATTTCTTTCTTTAAACCAAGTTCTAATCTTTGCTTTAGCAGGAGTTGAAATTCAGTGATGAGATGAAAGTACATACATTGACTTAAGTACACACAAAGGTCCTGGTCATTTCCATTTAATGATCATTTATACTTCTACTCAATTAGTCAAATGTACTTTGGACTTGATCCTTAACCGTTGCTCAGACTCTTCCTCCTGGAGCGTCTTTCAACCTGACATCATCATCAGCGCCAGTGAAGGTGAGAAATGCACACACACTCAGCAGACTTTAATTCTGGTTATTTTTCACTTCTGTAATCTCTTAGCAGTGTTTCCCACAGATCTGAAATATACTTGTGGTGGTAGCTGGGGACGAGGGGGGGGGGGGGACGGACGATGTACATGTGACAAACAACAAATACGTTTGAGCTTTAACAACATTTCGATTTATTGAATTTTCATTCAATTATTTTGCAATATTCAGTGTCCACAAAGATGGCACTGTTGGTCAGAGCACTTAATCCCTCGGGTCTTTTGGAAGAACAGCTCCAACGCCTGTGTATGGGAATGCCTCTGGTGCTGCTCCATTACATGAACTATACAGTGAATGCATGGGACCTTAGCTAAAGGTAATCTGTGTGTTTCTAACTGCCATAGCCCGAAGAGAAAACAAATTAGAATCTTTTTAATATTTAATTTAGCACACATAACTTGCACGCAGCAAAGTTGGCCTCATAAGGTCTCCCTTTCCTTTTCTTCACGCGATAGCAGAGGAGGCGTAGAGCGAGGGATCATTGGCCACTAGTTAATGGATCACAGAGGGCGTTGTGCTCGTGGACGGATAAAAGAAAAAAACAAAACCTAAATGGGTCTCCAAATATACTTTGGCGGCCGTTAATATACCTGGGCGGTCCGCCAAGTAAAGTCTATGTGTGGGAATCCCTGCTCGTAGACAATAACAGGACAAACAGATTTATGACAAAGGCACAGAGCAGCAGGTCAAAGAAACAAATCTTTCTTCATGATAGGACTCTGTATCTCTTCATCAACATCTATTATTATAATTAATATCTTCATATGTCTGTGTTTCTCAGGTTACCTCTGGTACCTGCAGGTGAAGCTCCCCCCCACAGTGAACCTGCTGCAGGACAAAGGGAAGCTGATGGACTTCCTGCTTAGGAGGAGAGACTGCAAGATGGTCATCCTGTCCGTCTGCTCCCAGAGTAAATATGTCTGCTTGTTACAAAAATTCAAAAGTCCTAAGAAAAATGTAATTTTGCCCAAAAAAATAAGTTCATATTTATTTTATTTTTTATGCAGTGAACTTATTTTCACTCCTATGTTTATGAGATTAAATCATGTATTACACATTAATGCCTTCATTTATATATTTTCTAATATGTTAATTATATAATATTGATGGATAGGATATTCTGTATGGAGGTTGGGTTAATCAAATAATAAAATGACATGTTGAAATGAAACGTTCATTTCTCTGCTTGAATCTCAGTTCTGGAAGTTGGGGAGAAGGGAAGTCTTCCCGTCGTGGCGACCGTCTTCGACAAACTGAACCAGGTGTACAAAGAATACCTGGAGGCCGAGCAGAGCTACACCGTGGTGAGGGAGGGTTTCAATGCAGACCTTTCAGTACTTCAAACTAATTATGTAGTTTTTTGTAATTTAACATTTCTGTGTTTTAGGCGATGGAGTCTGGTCCGAGTCGAGGCAGCGCCGCTCAGAAACGTCCAGTCAGAACGCAGGCGGTCATCGACCAGTCAGACATGTACACACACGTCCTGTCCTCATTCACGGAGACGAAGGTAGGAACACACACCTAACTGGACATGCGAAGCAAAAAGTCTGCAGAAATTAAATGTTTAATATCTAAAACTTTTCTCCACTTTTGCCTCAATCCACTTATTTGAAATGTCAATGCAGCCAGTTTCAAACCATAGATCTTCACAAAAACCACTTTAAAACACTCACCTGCATCCATTTAGTATCTGAGCTACTTTAGTACTATTCAAATCACATTCTGTAAAGTTCTGCAACAAGGGCTCTGTGGAGTTTGGTATAAATGAATGTCAAATCACTTATATATGAATGTTGTATACGTTCTTTAGTGCATTTTCGCTGGCTAATAGATTTAAGGTTGAATATCAGACAATTAAAGTTAGGTCAATAAATATATAAAGTATGTATACAAACATACAAAGTTAAAGTCAAATTAGCAAATTCTTCCACAATATATAAATGTAATAAGACTTTTCTGTTTCCTGCAGGGTGTTTCTCATAAGTTCGTTATCGCGGTGCTGATGGAGTATATCCGCTCTCTGAACCAGTGCCAGATCACCGTGCAGGTAAAAACAGGCATAGAAACCTCACTCACATTTTCTTTGTCAAGGGGGGAATAAGCGTTAGTCTGATCTTACCCTGTGTGTTTCAGCATTTCCTGTACGAGCTGGTGATAAAGACCTTGGTGCAGCACAACCTGTTCTACATGCTGCATCAGTTCCTGCAGTACCATGTGCTCAGCGACTCCAAGCCTCTGGTGAGCTATATTTAACTTAATATGCACAGTTTAAATATGAGCAAACATCATTTACAAAGTGCAGGGCTTATTTGCGGGCTTCACGTAAGTAATTCCACCCCAATGTGAATGGGGTGGAATGGAATACGCCAAAAACAAAGTGCAAGGTCAAGTCATGAGGTTTCTTGTATATCTAAGTATAATTTAAAGTCTTTTTTATAACTAATTATAATCAAATTTGAACGAGTTTATTCTTGCAAATTAAGGATTTAATAAATTCCAAAAACGATGAACGTTGTTTTCTTTCTCCTCCTGTCCAGGCGTGTTTGCTCCTGTCCCTGGAGAGCACATACCCTCCGGCCCACCAGCTGTCTCTGGACATGTTGAAGGTAAAAAACACTCAGACTTTAAACAGAAAAACGTTATTTAAACGGCTTTATTTAAATTGCTGTTGTTTTCAGCGTCTGTCTACGGCCAACGATGAGATCGTGGAGGTCCTGCTGTCCAAGCAGCAGGTTCTGGGCGCGCTCAGATTCATCCGCAGTGTCGGTACGTT
The DNA here is from genome assembly GCF_036324505.1 of Eleginops maclovinus. Lineage (NCBI taxonomy): Eukaryota > Metazoa > Chordata > Actinopteri > Perciformes > Eleginopidae > Eleginops > Eleginops maclovinus. The sequence goes on from NC_086369.1 coordinate 5,059,866, forward strand.
TCGATTTTATTTATCTAACAGAATCAAAGCACATGACTCCTTATGTCACATTTTAAAATGATTCATCAGAGGAATAGTTTCAGTATGTAAAAAATAAGACTTCCTGTGAACTTATTTTAAAAATCAATGATCTTTTGGGGCAGAGTACAGTTTTAATGTACTCATTTTAATTTGGACTTTTTGAAACTGGTAATACCTGAAATAACATACATGGTTAAATTTTACCAAATTATTGAATATGACTTAGCAGTTAGTTTACACAAAAGTGTTTAAGAAATAAAGCTGCCTTAAACTGCCCATTTATAACGTCAAATACATTTCCCCCCATGTGATAAAAGGACAATACTTTTAGAAATTAGTTTTAAATTGACTGAAAATGCATTTCTATGTATTTCTTTCTAATACACTAACTTTGAGTGTGTTTCCAGGCGGCCATGATAATGTGTCCTCTCGAAAGTTCCTGGATGCTGCGCGGCAGACGGAGGATCAGATGTTGTTCTACACCGTGTTCAGATCCTTCCAGCAAAGGAACCAGAGGCTGAGAGGAAACCCCGCATTCAACCCTGGTGAGGAAACATACACTTCAACTATATTATCTAAAGTCATATTCAACTCTTTATGACTACATTTTGTTTATACTTTACAACTCAATTTGAATTAGTTGGATATTTATGGCCCTCAGAAAACACACGGGGAGACTGAATAGAGGACATTATAATATCTAAGTCAGATTAACATTTAAGCACACCTTCATTTTAATGTAGTTTGGTATATACTATATATGTATGAGATAATTATTCACCTTTGGAGATATTAATAAGTATAATCTGATACAAGTGAAAGTTCTATCAATCAACCAATCAAAGTGTATTTATATGTCTCAGTGGACTTAACAGTTTGTACAGAACATGAAGACATTTACAGATGTCATCTTATTTTCATTTGATCTGGTTCAAAATCTAAATGGATTAAGTAGCTAAAGCTTTGAAAACAGATACTCTAGCTAAGTACAAGTACCTCCAAATTGTAGTATCCCACCACTGCTCTAATCCATAACTCATACCTGTCCCCCCTCCTTGCAGGAGAGCACTGTGAGGAGCACGTGGTTCACTTCAAGCAGCTGTTTGGGGATCAGGCGCTGATGAAAGCCTCCACTCTCTAAGAACAGAAACTGAAACACAGACTGTAAACTCACCTGGATGTCAGCTGACAGGAAGTAACACTGGGAACGGGTCCACAAGTTAATGTCCACTCTTGTTATGTTTGCACAAATATACAGTATATCGTATCCTGGTTATACTGTGACAGTGAACTCCTTTTTCATCAGTAAAGCCATACTGAGTTCAATAAGATGTCCCTAGTATATGTACAGTAACACATACATCCAGAAAAGTAAGTGACATGTACTTGACTGGTAAACAATGAAATGCATTTACGGCTACATTTCCTAAACATTACTTAATATTTTCAAAAGTATTCTTGAAATACTGCATCTTTATTCTGAAATACCCCTTTTCCCTACGGAAGCTCTGGTACTTAAATGTTGGTACAAGCTATTACTGACCTGCTTCATGTCTGCTGGTTTCTGGTGTACACAGTCACATGTACTTCTCAGGTGAGCAGAGAAAACTAAAGAATATCATTCTGTAAACAAGTAGATGCATCACCAGTTCCTATAGACTTTGTGAAATTGAGTATGAAAACCTTTGTGTGCACACTTACCCTTTGCAGTTCAGGTGACATGGGCCCATTTACTTTTCTTTGGAGTACCTGTATGAATATCATATATGAAAAAGAATCTATTATGTTATTATTTCTTGTTTAAAAATCTAACGGCACTAGGCTACATGAAATAACAATGGAAATATTTGTAAATGCTCTGTTAAATATATGGCATATGTACAGCTAATAAAAGGTTAAAGCTAGAGCTGTGTGCAAGAGTGTGATTGTAGTATATCGAACAAATGCAACAAAGAATACAATGTCGAAATACCACTCCATGCCTTATCTCGACACAGTATTCTAAGTTGTTTTGTCCCCATAATATGCAATGTTGTTTTTTTTACATATTTCCGATAGCTGTATTCTGAGTTATTTGGGCAGAATACACTGTTCCTAACCCCTACGTGGTTTTTTTTTATCCATTTTTAAAAAACTACCTACTATCCCCTTTCGTTTTTTCCAAACAGCACATGTCGAATAAATGGAAAATCAGGAAGTAGCATTTTATGGTTAAAAAATGCTATAAAAAACAAAAACGTTTAATAGTGGTAGGGCTAAGGGAGGTGTATTGTGTCCAAATAAGGCATAATACAGCATGTCGAAAAGATGAAAAAGAAACGACCTTGTGTTATATGGCAAAAAAAGACATAGGCAGGGTCTAGTATGTCCAAACGATACACAATACAGTAAGTCGAAAAAATGATCATATTGTATGTCTCTTAAATAAGTCTCATGCCGCTTATTTTCCTTTTTAGAAGCTGTGGTTATGTCATCCTCAGACAGGTGATGCTTACCAGATGGTCCACACCCTCCTCTCTCTGCTGGCTCACCCAGAAACAGAACTGCACATTGGGAGCAACATGGTCCTGGAGCGCCTGGATGAAAAGTGCACAGGAAAACGTTACTGTTTATATCACAAAGTAACACTGACTGCTTTATAACGGATGTCTTTATGCCATGGTATTTCTGTTAAAACAATGTTCTATTGAAAATGGGTTTGATCCTTCTAAGCTGTACGTGGTATTATACTGTATAATCATGTACTTACCTGTATTGGTGACAGCGTTACTATTGTAACTTGGTCCTACTGCATTATAAACCATGTTTACTAGAACCCACAGTCCCTACCCATGTGGCTGATGGCCCTACCCATTACGACACTGGGCGTCAAATATGCAAAAACTTAATAATAACTTGAGTTCAAATATCAAACTGGACCTTTTAATTAATGAGAAAATATATTCACAGCAGGCCAGTGACTATTTCATCTATGTATTTATGCAAAAACTGTTCTGAATCCTAGACAGGTTTCGAATAGAAGACATACATGTGTTAAATACAAGCAAAACAACTCTTGGTGCGCAGTTTTCGTTTTAGCAGCTGCGTTGCGATAAGCAGTCAAGACATTTGACACAGTTCTTGCCTCGAAATTGACCGAACAACATTTAACCAATCACATCAGTTGTAATGTGTGTTGACAACCAATCATGATAGGACATTAGGTAAAGTGGGCGTATTCATAAACCTAGGCAAAAAAGGGGCTGGGTTACAATACAGTAAGTTCCGTTGTTTTCGAGAGAGTAGATGTGTCTTTGAGGTGTTACACGATTTGAAGAACTCTTAACCCGTTTCGGTAAATTACAAACCTAGGTAGCTCGTTAGTTGCTTCTCTTCTGATCAAGTCGCTTAGAAAAAAGCGACTTGATTTAGCTAATAAGCTCCTCTTTGTGAATTCAGGTCGAAAGGGATGCCGCTGCAGACAGACTCCGACGGACCCAAGCAGTCTTTGGATTTAATCTCATCGCATTTAATCGGGAAGAGCAGCTTTTCTATAAATTTAAAAGGCCTCAGTATAACACATTCTCGACCGAGTGCTTTTGAAAGATGCTTTAGCTCGAGTGCGAATTAACAGCGCAGCTTTGAAGTGAAGAGAGGAGCGTCAATAATCAGCAAGCTAAACGCTAGCTTTCGTAGCAACAAAGCGGGGAACGTTAATCGTTTGCCTACAAGAGTGAACAGATAGGTGAAGCAGAAGAGTGTCTACGGCTTGCCAGTTGAACACGTTATCATCTGCCTGTGCTGACGATATTGTTCGGTAAGTGAATTGTGTTTTAACATCGATGTACAGAACCAGGAAGACGATTTGTCAACTTCGACTGAAGGGGTGGGGGAGGGGCAGTGGTGTACAGCAGGAGGAAATTGTTTTTACGGTAAAGGCCTACATCGGCCCTCGCGGGGCGCTGTAGCCCCCGTGTGAATGTTGTTATTTACAGCAATGATGTTGTGGCAACACAGCAAACACTTAATTTACAAACAACGTTTTTTGGCATGAAACGTATTGCAGTTACACTTGTGTCGTTTTTACTAAAGTTCGTCACAATAGTAAGCAGCTTGTTCGCTTAATACAGTAAGTGTGTAACTATGTAACGCTTGATTCTTTACATGTTACTAAAATGAACTTTATGTTTTTTCTCTTTTCCTATCAGACCACAATGAAGCTGTTGGAAAGCTCCAGCTTTGAAGCCCTTAGCTCCCGGCTGTGTGTGGAAACAGGAGAGTCTCGCATCCTTGGCAGGTAAAGGCACCATGAACAGCTGAACACAATACTGTAATATGAGCTGCTTACACATTTCTACAGCGAAATACTTGTATTTTAATATCTGGGACTATATAGTTTCCACCTCACCACAAACACCTCAGCTGATATTGTGTTTTTGATCAGACATTAGTCCCAGGGAGATGCATGCACAGGTAGGGTTGGGCGATATGAAGAAAAAAGTCAAATTCTAAGGCTCATAATAGACCGCTAGAACAGGATAGTAACGTTATAAAACGACATCACTTTACTCTCATTAAGCTTTAAAACAAGGAAAAGACAACTCAGTGCTATGCCCAGGTCACCTGTTTCTGCAGGAACATCAACAGTACCGTAGTCTTAGTGTTTATACCAAAGAAAGAAACACTGGAGCCCTTTCTGTTGATTTCATTAACGTACATGAGAGGTGTGGCTGGTTTATACATCACTGACTGCTCATAAATGGGGGTAGTAGAGCAATCAAGTTCCTGCATGTTATGCAAAATTGTGGTAACAGACTACTAACCTTAGAGCCCATACTGAAATGTAATAGCACACTGACAGTGCATGTTTTTAAATGAGCAAACCTAGGTTATATAAGGCCATCAGCTCAGCAGGCTTACAGTGACAGTGTAGTTACATAAAGGGTGGTGGAGTTATGCAGCCCAGTCTGAGTGCAGGGTTTGGAGTGTGGGTGGGAAAACTGTGCATTTGTACTGGTGGTGACCTGGGGTGACAGTACATCACGTCCTTTCACACCACTCTGTTGCTATTTTGGAGACGATGTGAAGAGTGTTGTTGGAGCGTATCTACATGTTCTACACAACATATACAATAATACTGCATGATAGCTGAGTGCTGCTGGAGCTGCCAAGGCTTAGGGGATTAGCGAGACAGCAACAGGGCATGCAAGCTGCAAGTTTTAACTGCAAATGTAGCCACCACGCCTCCAGCAAATGCACTGTTTATTTTCTACATAAACAGTGCATAAATGGCCAGTGCAAAAATAACTGAACACATTAGCAAATACATGAATGTGTAAGTTAGCTGTCATAAGTGTTGTGTACAGATGATAGAGAGCTTGTTGCTCTTGCAGCTTTTTATTAAATAACCTTCATCGTGTTGATAGTCTTTACTCGGCTCTAGTTTCTGCTCTGTCATCGGGTTACAGTGTTTAGACGGCAGGTCAGCTGTGTTCTGCAAGCGTGTGGAAAAACCAGGGCACATATTTCCACTGTGGTGTCCGCTGCCTCCCAACGTCCCTATTATTAGGCTGGCAAGGCTTGCAAGGGTCTCAGAAGAGCGTGTATCTTAGGTTGCGCAACCTTTGCTCTTGTGTAACCCATAGATAGGGTAAGGCAAAATAAACAACTCCAGTCTTCACTCACAGATATGTGTACAGTGGCGTCTGACCCAGAGACATGAAGGAGCGTGCAGGAAACATGGCCTGTTCTTGGCAGCTGTTTCTGCAGATATGGCTCCCGGGGGAAAGACACGGGCAGTCTTATGGGTTATAGAGCTCTTGCAGTCCAGATAATCAATTTAAAAGTTAAAATATCAGATATGCCACTTGTTTTTTTCCACAATTAATAAAGCTGCAGGGATTGCACACCCTCCAAATAAGAGGTATTACTAAAAGTGATAAAGCCAGTTAGTTGTGGTTAAAAAACACATCAGTGCTAGTTAGTCCTACAGTATTTATTTGGTTATTGGTGAGGTACATTTGTTCCATTAATGCATGATAATACCCCAATTTGTTCCTTGTTGAGTAATTGTGTGTTTAAGCCTGATGGGCTATTAAAGTAATCTTAGGGGATTCTGCAAACACTTTCACTCCTCTCTAATCCAGTGTAGTTGACAGCGTAGGCGTTTCATTTAGCACATGGTTATCGGACACAAATATCACATGATTTATATTTCTGCCCTGCAGGATGGAGAGCTACTCCTGTAAGATGGCAGGGGATGACAAACATATGTTCAAGCAGTTCTGCCAGGAGGGCGAGCCTCATGTGCTGGAGGCTCTCTCCCCCCCTCAGTCCACCAGCGCCACCAGCCCTTCACAGTGAGTACTACAATAAAGGATAACGTTTTGTTTTTGAACAGAAGAACACCAACCCTTAACCAGTAGTTAGATGAGATAGTAGGGATTTTACCTTTTGAATTTCCCTCTGTATATTATCCATGCAGGCTGGGGAAGAGCAGTGAGGATGGGGAGAACCCGCTGAGTGACAAGTGTTGCAGGAAGACTCTTTTCTACCTCATCACCACGCTCAATGAGTCCTTCAGGCCCGACTACGACTTCAGCGCCGCCAAGGCCCACGAGTTCAGCCGAGAGCCCAGCATCAACTGGGTTAGTATCCTGCCCTGAAGACAGCACATATTTTATAACGTCACAGATGCTTTTAACAGGGGACCTTTCTTCAGGTGGTTAATGCCGTGAACAGCAGCTTGTTCTCGGCTGTTGGGGAGGAGTTTAACTCTCTGGGGCCGGAGCTGTGGAACGCCATCGACCAGGAGATCAACCTGCAGGGATGTGACATTTACAGGTGTGTACAAACATGCACGTATTATATAGCAGATAATGCATGCTGATGAAGGTCTGTTCTGTATAGAGCTTTTTCTAAGCTCTTAATGTTTCTTCTTAGCTATAACCCTGACCTGGACTCAGATCCATTTGGTGAAGAGGGGAGCCTCTGGTCCTTCAACTACTTCTTCTACAACAAGAAACTCAAGAGGATTGTGTTTCTCACATGTCGATCCATCAGGTCAGCTCCTGACTCACAATCATCCACTTAGAATCACAAAAGACTAAAATATGAGCACTTGCCTTTACATAGAAGTAGATCAGTTTCTGAAAGACGCCAGCTCATTTAGCATATATGGGACGGTGTACAAATGTTTTTCATACCTGCAGTGTCTTGAGTGGCTATGGCCGGGACTCCCTCGATAACGAGCTGGACATGGAGCTGGATGACGAGGAGGAAATGGATGGCTTCACTGAGGACAGGTTAGACAAATATCCATCATTCTGATTTACAACAATGAATTGAATGGATGTGGCCCTGACAGTAGAAAAGACACTGGTGTCTGCAAGTACTGAAACATATCAATGGTTCTGTTGCAGTTCTGAGATGGAAGAACATTTTTATTTTGCATTTATATTCTTCTCTTCTTCTCCCAGGTTCCCCAGAGCTCTGTGTGTGTGAATCTCCCTGCAGGACACACCGCAGCCAAAGAATATCTTGGCTTTTCCTCCTCCCCCTCCCTCCATTTTTGGCCTCATATTCCCTTTTTTTATTTAGCTGCGTCATCCAAAGCCATGTCACGCTTTACACAAATGCATGTTTGAAGCCTTCTCTGTGCATCGTGAGCCGGTGGACATTTACGTACTTAAACCCTTCTCCAGTATGAAGGCACACATATACGGACTTTTTCCCACCTGCAACATTTCCAAAAGGACCCCTTCATGGAGGCTTTAAAAGAAGAAGGTGTTGTAATGGATACGCAACAAAGACTGTTGGGGAGTTTCTTGCAAATGATGTCACAAAGAGGAGTCCAGAAAACACCAGCATCAATAAAAGCAGACATTTGATGATCTTCCTACTTTGGAAGGGGCTGGGCTGGAAGACCCAGTAACCATTGGTTTCCTGTTCAGTGGAAAACTCTTCAGTTGTTTCGTTGTTGCCGGTTTTTGTGTGTTGTTTTTTTTGTCTGACAGCGATTGTGACAACTTTTTCAGCACTGAGTTTGGAATTTGAAATTGCTGCATTTCTAACTGAAACTTCGTATCGTTGAATCTTATTACTGCGAACGCTCGTCTGTACTTTAGACAGCTGGGCACGGCCAAGGAAGCTATTGGCATCTGGGTTGCAGCTTAAACATATCAGCCTTTAACAAATGTCCCATTGTTTTGTTTCAATCCCCATTTACCAAGTTCCATGATACATTTTATACGTAGTTGATTTTACAATCCAGTATTTTTTCACTCTTCCCCTTAACTGATTTAATTGTAGTTGACCTGTTTCTAAATGTCGATCTTGCCAGTGTTTTTCTTTGCTCTTGCCTCAGTGCAAAGGCTTCATCGAATGAATGTATAGTACAATTTAGAGAAAAAACCTAACGTAGAATAGCCATGTTGTACATTGTTTTATAGAAATTGAGACGCTCCTTTTATGTTCCTTACAAAGTGGTAAGGAGTTATCTTTTCTGGACTGCTCTGTTCTTCATTTGATTGGCCAATATATTCCAGATGTTAATAAACTGTTGTTTGAATCATACTCAGTCTTTTCTTTTTAAACTGGAATGATTTTAGTCCAAGCTTGTATTTTAATTTGCAATGTGCTAAAAAGAAAGTGATCTATTCAGGATCAAAGTTCAAAACAAACTTTTATTGAAAATAAAAACTGAATTACAGTACATGACCCCGACTGGACACACCATACTGACAGTATAAGATCAGTTCCCTTGCTTTGTAAGATCAAGGTAAAAGCTGTAAACCTCAATGCTGCACACTTCACCCTTTTTCCTCTGTGTTAAAATACCTTGCCCCACAACAAAGACACTGTAGAGACCCTGAGGCACTCCCTGACCAAGATGGACACCAGTTCTTCACCACTGTTGGGATTCAAACTCAATGAAACTCATGCACCTCACACTTTTTGGCCACTGTGGAACTTGCAAAAGGTAGACATGGTTTCAAAGTGACGCGTGCATAGATCTGTTACCAAGGAATTCTTATAGCAGGTCAAAGAAGGAAATAAGGGTAAAACTCATGGGCACACTTTTCAGATTCATACACATACTGTCCTCCAGACACTCACAATAGCATGGTTAAGGCTGAGGATCAAGTATTATACCTAAACGATGGCCAAAAGATTAAGTTCAAATGATCCTAATGCTACCTAGTCGAGATGGCCGCAGAGAAACAACGTCCCCATAAATGTTTGGCTCCTCTATGAGGTCAGCTAACTCTGACGGCTCTGTTTAAAAAGTACAAAATGTTTAAAAGTGGAATATATTCTGCAAAACGACTGCAGGAAATGACTGAAATGTTTGTATAATGTTACAGTGGATCAGTCAAACACACTTGCAGCACCAAAGATCATCTGTTAATACAGAAGGAGATGCCCACTCGCCACAAGTAAACATTCTTAAAAAGAATAAAATTAAATAAAAAACAACGCATCATTGACAAAACTTATGGTTTAAATGTAAAATACTGTCATTAAAAAGGGAGCATTGTACTTGCATATGAATTCCATTTTTTAAATGATTTGCTTCATTAAATAAATGGATAAAGTGAGGGTCAGAAAAGGTTTGCATGCCAACACTGAATCTAAACCATATGGCTCAATGAAATACAAGTACAAGCTCAGAGTTAATAAAGAGAGGATTGTATTTGACCAGGTTTCAATATGGCACCGTTAGATCTAGAGTGAGAATAACCACCAACAATGTAGCTTATGAAACTGAAATCATGTGTAACATATTAACGGCTGTGCTAAAAATTAAAACTGGAGGAAAGAAAAAACAATGTGAGAACATTATTCTGAAAAGCTCCTTAGTGCCACCATTACCTCCTGAAAGTGTAACAATACTGCTTGTAATCCCTTTGTTTGTCTAGTCAGTTTTTACGTCAACATGAACAACCTATATTAATCATAGAGCTGCACCAACGTGATGTCTCATGATATGAAATAGTGTGAAGTGACATGATATGTACTTAGTGTAAGTTATGTCCAGTGCAGCCCTGCTTTGCACTTGGACATACTCTTAACTTATCGAAATGATTTCCGTCTTCCCCTCCTCTGCAGTAAAAGTGACTGTTTGTTCCAGATAACCAGCTCGGTTCACCAGTTCAGTCACGTTTCGACTTGGAGAAACACCGGCTCCACTGTGGATGGTGTTAATAATCCTCCAGAAGTCAAAGTTTGTCATTAAAAAAATATAAAGCAACGATAAGCAAGTGAGGAGAAGCTGACGTAGCCACCGTGTGGGTGGTGCAGGTTATCAGGCCGTCGACGGCTGAGCGAGGGGCTATCTGAGGCCGGCCCGCGAGGTCATCCACTCAAGGCCTTGGCATAATCTGGAGAAACAAAAAGATGCGTCAGGAAGGAGAAATAAATACTTTATACAGAAGACTATCAAGGATGTTTGAATAGCGTGGCAAGTTTCCCCCAAGCTGCACTAAATATTTACACAAAACACCCGATGGACAGATATCTTTAAGGAGACGTTCTTCCTGTCTGGGCTGAGCAAAAGATGTAAAGCTCCAGGGATTTGAATGCAGCACAGTGACACCTGGTGGTTAAAAGAGCTCACTGCAGCACTACGACATCAGTTTACACAGCTGTAGTTACAATCTGAAACCTGATTAAAAGTGTTATTTATTAAATGTATTATAGTTCTGTCTGAACTAGTAACTGCACACATTGTACAACCTTCCACAGTCAATAAACAAATACACGCCACAGTACTTTTGTAGGCATGGAAACTAAACATACCTTTGTCTGTGGACTTTCTAATAACATGGTAGATATGCCACAGCTTACATGAGTTGCACTGCAGACATTCATTAAAGTACCATGATGAAAACACTTGGTAACAGACTGAGTTACTCTATATACTCCCCTCTCTTCTTATCCTACTCATGTACACAAACATGTATTTAAACCTATGTTGCCTTGGTCTCTAACAAATCTAAGCTTGCACACGAGAGAATAACTTGCTAAACTGCTGTCACACATTAAGATGTGACGCTTCTTCTTCATCGATTTTCTATGGAGTTAAGTTTGTTGTCCGTTATACTATACATGGTATTGATTATAACAAGATCAGTAATGTGCTATCCTGCTAACACGCATACATATGATAAACATGAGTCTTACCCCTCTCCTGTAAGTGCACAGCAGGATTGTATGTGCCAGGGGTGATCTTTGATGGAGCTCAGGCTGAGGTATTTGGAGATCTCCGCTGCAGACATACAGTCCTTCATATCCTGCTTATTGGCAAATATCAGCACGGCCGCTTTCCGGAGGTCCTGAGCGGAGAATACAGAGGACAATGAAACCATAAAAATACCACCTTCTAAAGCTCTAAACAATGAAATGTGGAAAGGGATATGCATTGTGGAAAACCAGTCCGAGTGTGTGAAGTCCGCTTCCTTACGGCCATACAAAGTTGAGATGTTTTACCTCGTGAGCCAACATCCTGTAGAGCTCCTCTTTAGAGATGGCCAGCCTCTCTCGGTCTGTGCTGTCCACCACCAGAATGATGAACTGCAGAGTAGGAGGCAAAAATCACACTGACGGTCCTCTTCTCAAAAAACACATTTACAGCAATGAAATGCAACACAGCGGGAGGGCACTTCCGGGGCCAAGGGCCTCACAATGGGTTCTGATGACTGCTATGCTAATAACCCCCGTTTCGAATGAGAGAGACAAAAGACCAAAAGCATGTTAATGTGGGTGAGATGTGAGAGACGCCATTAAAGGAGGAAGCTTCGGCAACACGCGTTCTCCAACATGACTGTGACCCACATCACAGCCAGGGATCTACACGAGTGTGACACCGCTCCACAGTGGAATGAAAGTGAAGTTACCATAGTTACTCTAGGGTTAGTACATTATATGGTTTCTATAGTAACTGTAGGGCTCCTAGCAACTCTATTGTAAAAGGTATGTGGTGCTACTGTGCCATTAAGATGCTTAACTGTAAACACTGGAGGGTTTTAACAGATGTACTATGTAATATTCTGCATTCACTTTTTATAAAGAGCATCACGCAAAAGTTATGTGTTCTGTCAAACATGTCTAAGTGAAAAAGTGGCAACAGACAATTATTAATTTAATAGAATGTTTTTCTTTGTTAAACTACCCCAAAGCCTACAGTTCTGTTTTCATTCTGCCTTTTTTTCCAAAAAAAGCCAAAATCCTGAAAGGTATTTCATTTAATTCCATGTGACAAATCACAGGCGTGAGAGAGCTTAAAACCAGAGAATGTTTGTGGGTTTTTTTGTATGCATTTGTTTGAATACAGTTTATGCAAGCATTTTGAAATTGCATGTTTTTTCCCCCCGTCAAAAACAGAAATATATTCCGTTTACCTTTTGCATGGAACATGGATAATAAAATCCTCATCATTGAGAGGCTTAACAAATGATTGAAATGGTTGATCAACCACTGAATGCTATTCAGCCTGTTGTCCAACAGGTTTCAGCTTTTTAGCAGAGACGTGTAAGACAGCAAGAGTGGAGGGGAGTCGGCTCATGTGTGAATAGGTGTTTGTATTTGCTTGTGGAGTGAACGGAAAGACTGCAGGTTGAACGCAGGCTGGATATCGCGTGTCTCGGCAGATGTTACATGAGGAAAGTTACATTGTGTAGAGCGCTCTCTGTAAGACAGATCTGCCTCTCCCGTTCTTTTTCTCCTTTCTCCAAAACACTGCAGAGGCTGACCCCTGCTTTGACGTTCAGACGGGCCCCTTTGTGAAAGGCTGACCCCTGACATTGGGCGGCCCCTGCTGCCGTCTGTGCTCTGAACAAACACACCAGCTGCCACGCTCAGGAAGAAAACTGCTGCTGGACAATACTTCTGTCCTCCCTCATCTGGTAGAAATAGTTCAGAGTGTACGAAACGTGTTGCTTGTTTTCCTCACCTCTGTATTGGAGTAGTAGGTGTTCCAGGAGGACCGGAGGGACTCCTGCCCTCCTATATCCCACATCAGAAAGTGAGTGTTCTTCACCACTATTTCCTCCACATTGCTCCCGATGGTGGGTGACGTGTGGACGACCTCATTCATCAAACTTTAGAAGGAAAGAATCATACTAAGTTTTTGCGGGAAAGGGCAAACTGACCCAAAAAGCTTCTAAATTTACATTTTTTTAATAATAAATGACTTACAACTGGTAGAGGATGGTGGTTTTTCCTGCGTTATCCAATCCGACAATTATAACCTTGTGTTCTGCAAAAGATAAACAGAATTACACAAACTAGAAGAGGACATTGTTATCAAGAAAACTGTTTTGTCATAAAGTATATCTTGTCCTAGTCTGTACAATGCATTATGTTCCTTCTTTGCTGCCTATTCCAAATAATACAGACTGAACTTACTCCAAAACTTTATGACCTCTTTTCCCTGCAGCGTCGCTCCAACTGCAGGACATGTTTCCATTCATAAAAAACAGCTAGAACAGTTTGTAACAGCACAGGCTCTGAAGGCCGTGAAGCAGACAAACATAGCAGACTAAATCCAAAATCAGAGCTGACATGGACATGCCAAAATATCCCACTTTAGTGTTTTGACTTTTCCGCCCTTCTGAGGCCTCAAGCAGCGGAGCAAGAAGGAAGTCTGGTCAGAGAGCTCATAGTTCTGACACATTCTGAGCACCACACTCGTTTTTGGAGGTCACTGCATATCTATTACTTCCCAAAAGAGAAGTTCCCCTGTGATGATCGTGACAGCACAACTGGTTGTAGCCATTACATTGATCATATCTGAGTACTGCTCTTTTGAACAACTCCTCAGTCTTTTCTACAGGCTGAAACATGTCACTGCAGCACATCCAACCCGAGGTTGGGTCAGATTCCTTCTAAATGTATAATCTAAGGGAGAACCAACTAGATGTCGATTTTAGAAGTCAATAATTTATTACAGTGGATTACTTGAAAACAGCTATCCAAGCAGAACACTTAGAGGTTCCTAGTTCCTTTAGGAGTAATGTGTTTCTCCTGTTTATAAAGGAAAAATATGAATCCTTAGCCCCTAAATGGAGCATTTTTTAAGTGGTGACACTGCACCTCAGGAGTAAGAGTTTGACTTCCTTTAGCAATATGTTTTATTCTTTTCTGAAACCTAAGACAATTATAATCATATTGCACAATTGCCAGCACTTGGACTTATACACTACATTTTAGGTCACCTAACTACTGTTTTGATTACATGTTTTAAGCTACGACTATTATCCTCACACTGCCACTTAGACTTTGCCTTTAAACTCTTAAAATGAAGGTAACTTGACACCAGGGACAGTGTAATCCAGAATTAGGCAGGGACAGTAGGAATCCTTCTCTGCTATCCTCAGGGCTGAGAACAATTCAGGAGGAGTTTACTTATGAAAACAATGACCTTTACACTGTGATATGAGAATGCACTGTAGTTACCGTTTGGCATGAAACACCAGATCCTTTATTTCTATATCATTTAAAATCTCTTTCCTGTTCCCTCATCACAGCAAAAGAATACCCACACATTGAAAGAAAACTGCTGATCTAGTTGAACACTTGAATACCTTACAGCACATTAGAAGACTCACTGAATACATTCATAAAAATTAACCAAACCACACCTTTATTTAGTTCCCTGCAGATTAAAGTGAAAAACAAAAATGTCCACCTTTGAAATATTTAGTATATTTGTAACAGAGCACACACATACTGTACAATATGGGTATTCTGGTTGTAAAGGGTGGGCTTACCTAGGCTTGTTGTTGCCCTTTTCAACCCTTAATCTCAGTGTCTTTGTTGTGCTCTTCCTTTGTTTTTCACTCAATTCTAGAATGAGCAGCAACTGCATGATTATTAAGTGTAAGTCATATACACACACACTAACGATCGAGCTCACAGTGTGAAGACTTGCACAATAAATACTACTTTTCCATCAAATTACCTCTTGGAAACTCAGGGGAAACTTATGTAATGTTAGCTGAAAACATAAGTGGCTAAAAACACTCTTGCAGACTTAGTGTGACTTAACTTAATCATATTAGTTGATAAACAGATTAAGTATTTGATGAAGATGCAGAGGTTGTTTTGCATTGCGAGTTAGACAAAGGCAGTTCAGATGGCAGAGTCCTGAAGTCACGGTGAGATGTAGCGAGATACTTCAGCCCCCATCTGTTATTATGGGTCTTGCTGCTCACTTTATGCTAACGGGCTAACACTTATTATCCTCGGTTGAGTAGCTAGCGGGATGTTAGTGAACCGTAACAATGGTACCGACACCCACCTTGGTTACAGAAGAAGCTCCACAGTTTGGCGAATATGACGCCCATTGTTTAGGTTAACGTCTACCCGTGGTTCCGTCAGTAGAGTGTGGGGCAGCACCGAGCTTCTCCACTCAAGTCCACACCGTACAGTCCGCGGCTGGCTGCGGCTAGCTAACATTAGCTGGATGATCTCTTGTCCGCAAAACACCTCACAGACCTTTTGAACGCGGACTCCATGCACTCCAGTTAGCTAACACGAGGATAAAATAGCGGAACGTAACATAGACTTTATGTGTTATTGTGGACTGGTTCGGGGAGACGTTGAAGCCTCCACAAATCGCATAAACAGGCTGAGAAGCGCGGCACTGTGTTGACTCTGCTCCCACGGCTTCTTTTGCCCGTTGGCTCGTTTGCTGAAAAAAGCAACCCCAGCTATTCAGTTGTCTTCCAACGTGATGACGTCAGGTCGTGTACACGTTGGCCTTTTTTTTGGGGGGGGGGGGGGGCATCATTTTAAAACACAAAAACACACGAAGGGAGCAGACGAAAATATACATGTCATCAAACATGTACAATTATTATACAAGTACAATACTACAATACTTGGTTGTTGGCACAGGAGAATACCTTTCCTTCCACGTTTACTACAAATGGTAAAGCATTGTACTTTCAGTTTTCTTGTAAATTTTACTTTTTTTTAATGCTTTGAACTGGAAATGTGTTTCAAGTCACCATATTTAGCATGCATAAGCAGTATCTAAACTGTACAACTATAATGTTTATTCATGGTGTGTCAACAATTAGAACTCCTGTGGTTATAAGTCCGGTGTTAAAACAAACTGAATGACAGTGTTAACAATGGACCATCACGGTCTTCATAGGAAAGGTTATAATAGTTGACAAATACACACATTCATTCTTGTGAAAAGAACAACATTAAAGAATTTGAAATGCATGTATTACATGTGTACATAATGCATTATCAGAAATCAGAATCAGAAACTGCTTCTGATTCCTGAAAATGCATATTTATACGCCCTGCGTTTCTACATCAAACGCACAAATACCACACAGGTATCGGTCAGCAACCACAGACTTTATATAAATTAATCAACAGGCTGCATTACTTATTTATAGACACCAGACACTGTCATGTGAGCAAGCTAGTGACGTATGCGGAAGTAGTAGTCAAAACACCAACGCCCCATGCGTCCACAGAACGTGAGTAGCTAAAGATTGTTAAAATAGCCTTTAGATCAGTTTAACACCTTTATTAGATGTGTACAATAGGATTTACTTCCAATATTTAGATTACTGATATGAGCTGTGACGTAAAGCAACGTTAAGTCTGTTATAAGACAGTAATGAATGTCAGGAGACGCATTCATTGTGTTTATAGACGGTCATTGGGTGAAATAATTAACGGGTACCGAGATTACATAGTTCATTGTTCTGATTCAAATATTTGTACGCGATTTATCGTTTTATTTTCGGTGCATTCGATTTAAATTGCATGTGATTCATCTGAATTATTTGTGATCTTTGACGTTTTTGGAATTTTAATTTATGAATTATTTGCTTGTTGGGACAAGCGTGCACAATGTACAGTAAACTAATCATTGAACAATAATACTAATAATAATTTAATTTCAGCCTTCAGAACTGTTTCCACATCTTTGTACCTTCTTTTATTGCAGTTAATCCGGATTTATTTGCTTTCTGTTATACTTTTCTGCGAACAGATTTAAGTGATGTCTACTTTTCCAAGGATATCCCTGAGACCTGAAGTCACTGATTATCTCAAGAATGTCTTCCTAAACAAGGAGGTAGACAATGAATAGTTTTTCTTTGGAAACGGTTTGTGTTTTCAGGAGAAACATAAATACAACTCATAAAAAGGGGATATCTTTGCTTTCAGTGGAAAAGCTAACATGGGGGTACTCTGGGAACCTTCAGGGCTTAGTTTAGAATTTAGATCAACTGATGCCAGGACTACACATTTCCACAGTGAAACCCTCCCTAAGATAGTTATGGCTTTCCACCAAACAGTTATAACTTTTGTGCTATTTTTATCTCCCCACACTTGTGTAAATGCGCTTTCATTGCATGTTCTTTTTTTTTGTATCTATAAAGAGTCCCAGAATCAGCCCTAAAATGTATGTTCTGTGTTATAGTAGAACGTTAATTGCAGATGATGTTCTCAACGGTAGATTTAGTCCTGGTAACTACAGATTAATTCTATATAAAAGCTGACCTGAGTGATGTAACTTCAGGGTAGTATGGTTATTTTCACTTTGGATAAAAGGTGACAGTTTTAGTGGTATCTGCTAAAAGTGAAAGGCTGAAACTCAAAAGAAGCCGGGTTTCTGAAAGTTTTGTAATTGTCAATCCCATAATTTGCATACTTTCATCATCCTTTTTGCGGTCAGGTGTTAGCGGCAGTCGGCCATCAGGAGGCAGAAAGTCGTTTCTGGAAGCTGCTCACATGTCTGTCTCACCCTCCTTCATACACTTGTGTGCGGGTCAGCACTCATCTCGCTCCCCTGGAAGAGATCAGACACAAGTTAGGGGAGGAGCTGAAAAAGGTGAGGAAGAAAAGAAAGAGCAAGGAAATGACCCACAGTGATGGTCAGTCGGGCCCTAACTTTGCACTCTTTTGTTGTTATTGAAGCACCAGATGTGCAGCTCATCAGAAGAGGAGGTGTCCTTTCAGATTTTTCCTCACCCACGAATTCCAGATGTGCTGCTGCTTCCTGTCGATGGCCCGAGGTATGTGAGGAATGCTGGAACCACGCCAGAGCGATCTAAATCTGCTTTATGGAGTACACACTAAGCTTTAAATCGCCGTATCAGTATGCCCACCGGGAGTGTTTCCTGAGGCCAAACACACATGGATTTTCAAGCAATGACAACAGAAACAACTCAGAAAATGTTGTTTACCAAACTGAGTTGGATAGTTTTTTTAGGTGTGTGTTTTCATCTAAAAATATGCAAAACAATCCCTGCCTTTGTTTTTATTATGTGCTGACAAATACTCAAACTAAGCTAAAGCTATATCCAGTATCCCAAATAAACACTGCTAAACCAAAGGACGATGCCTTGATGAGACTGATGTAGAAGTGTGTGACATCCATCCTTCTTGTTTACTCAGACCTGTGAAGCAGCTCAGCTCAGAGGTGGTGGTTGGTGCTCAGTGTGGCAGTGCTGTACTCAGAGGCGCTCACGTCTTCATCCCGGGGATCATAGCCAGCCCTAAGTGTAAGACTGGAAAACAGATGCTGGGAAAGCCATTTTTCAAATACATATTTAGTTATATCCAACATTGTAGCGCTGTTATTTTGATTATGGTGTGGTTTTTTAACTTGATATCTGTTTTAGTCATGAAGACTGGAGATGCGGTGTCTGTCTTCTCTGACTTGGAGGGTTGCTGCACCCGGGGAGCCACAAACTTCCAGGGAAAAAGAGGGTTTGTGGGAAATGGAGTTGCTCAAGTAGACCGCTCTGGCATCTTCTGCACAGATGTACCTGCCAAGTAAGTAGATTATTTTATAAGATCACAATTATTGACTTTAAAAAAGGGGCAGTAAACAACTTAGGTCCAAGGCTAAACATCTTTATTATAGAGGCTGCTTATCTGTACTCTTGTTTGTGTAGTTCGAAAAGGTAATAAGCAAAACATACTGCACTGTTTTCTGTTATTTTAGGGGAATAGGTGTTCTGATGGTAGAGCCACTTTACCAGAGTCCGTCCTTCGATGGCATTCTACCAAACCTGGCATTCCTGCAGGTATTTATACTTTAAAATGTCAAATGGAGTAATTGTAACACTGTTATTTATTCATGTACCAAAAGTGACCCAAAATGAATGACAGGAATACCCTTGCAGTATTTGGACACCGTTTTGCCTTTTTTCTCACAAGGTGTTTTTCCATGTTGTGCAGAACCTTCCCTCTGTAGTGGTGGGACATGTTCTCGGGCCTCTTCCTGGAGAACGGATCCTGGATATGTGCGCTGCGCCCGGAGGGAAGACCTGCCACATCGCTGCACTCATGAGGGACCAGGTACATTTTCTTGCTGCACTGCTAAACACGGCTTTTTGAAAATTAAAGTTAAAATGTTCTTGATTTTGAGCCACTAAAACAAATGCTCCCTACACATAAAAGATACCATATGTAATGTATATATACAGCTATTAACGGGACACTGCCTGACAAGGACGTTTATTGAAGAATTTTTGAAGGAGCTGTTGCTCTTCGTTTTTTGTTTGATTAATTTCTATCTCTTTCCGTCTCAAACAGGGTGAGGTCGTGGCCCTGGAGAAAATCAAAAATAAGATTGATCGAATTCGTCAAAATGCCCAAATTTTGCAATTAAGCTCAGTAAAGGTTTATTGCTTTAACAGCACTAAAGCTGTGAGCAGCGACTCGGCACAGGAACATGAAGGTACACAGTGACAGCAGGGGCCCATAAATGATATATAAAGCCCTGACTCAGTATGCTGTATTTACTTACTTCTGTTTTTGGACTTCTTCCAGGACCTCCTTTCCCTCCTGAAAGTTTTGAGCGGGTTCTTCTGGACGCCCCCTGTAGTGGCCTCGGGCAGAGACCCATTATGTCCTGTACCTGGAGCCTCAAGGAGATCTGTTCCTACCAGCCGCTGCAGCGCAAGTTATTCCACGCTGTAGGTTTTACCACACAGAGGAAGCACTTTCACATCGAATTTTACTCACAGCATTGTTAATGTCTCCTTTTGACCAGTAGATAGCAGCATTACACTGCTCTGAATTACACATTGAAAGGAAAATACGCCTCAATTAGATTCATTCAGAAGTTTTCTCTGCTCATAGAAACATAACTATACCTGATCTCATCAACTGCATTTAAATCCCAATCCACCAATACTGTATTACTGAAGATGTGGATACTTTCTCTATGTTTTTTTTAATCATTTACACTCCATTAGGTGTTAATACAAATACAAGTAAAGCTTTTAGATAGCTTTTTAGATAACTTGAAATTAAAGATAACTTAACTTAATATTGTGAAAGGTGTGTAACCAGCTTCAGGAAGTATTTCTACTTTTACATTTAGCAACTATCGCACACAATTCCTCACTTTCTATATATGTACATCAATGTAGACAAAAGTAAATGTAAAATATCTTGGGTTTTTTTTTGCTTCAAGTATGGCTAACAGATGGATTACTAAAGGCGGATTAGAGTCCAATGTGGAGGATATCAATTATACCCAGTGACATAAAGTGCTCCATCAGTGTTCAAGCACATGTTATTAAATCTCATCTAGACTAAATAAAGATGCATTTCTCCGTCTGTGCTTGTATGCAGTTTAACCTGCAACAACTGATTTGTTTGGCCACTTAGGGGCAGCAGAAACACAACTAACCTTGTAAGTAGGCAAACAGTGTTTCACCCCAAGCAGGAACAATAACATTGTTGTTTATTTGGACATGTTTTTTGGCCTCCTGATGAATTAAATGAAATAGTCACTTTTAAGGGCTCCCGTATGTTAAGCAGCGAGTGTCTTTTTTTCAAAGCCTGGCCAAAAAAAGATGATATGACAGCAATAAGTGTACCAAAACAGTAAACTGTGAACAGGAAAACCTAAACAATGAGCTGAAACTCAGGATAACATTTGGAAAATCTGAGAATGTATCACCATACGTTGACCAACCATTTCCACATTGTTTTACATTATTATTAAACTATTAAATATAACTGCTTCAATATATTGTCTTAATGAATTGCAGGCAGTGCGGTTGTTGAAGAAAGGTGGGGTTCTTGTGTACAGCACCTGCACAGTGACTCTAGCGGAGAACGAGGAGCAGGTAGCCTGGGCTCTGGAGACCTTCCCCTGCCTCACGCTTCAGCCTCAGGTAGGAAAATAAAACACCTTGTGAATAGACTCACAAATATAAAAGGGATTCTTAGGAAACCTCACCAAATCACACTTTTGTTTCCAGGAGCCTCACATCGGCGCAGAAGGCATGCCGGGAGCCGGCCTGTCACCTGAGCAGCTGCGTCTCCTCCAGAGGTTCAGTCCGGAGCTGAGCTGGGACCAGAAAGGAACGGCAGCCCCCCTCCCCTGCAGAGCCGACAGAGACACCATCGGCTTCTTTATTGCCAAGTTCCTGAAAAAGTGACTGTGGGGCATGTTTTCTCTTGCAACACCATCGGCTCTACCATGAGACTGCAGACGGGAACAATAGTGTTTATATTACAACACTGTGTGTGCTTTGACGGGGCAGTGTTGACAAAGACGCTCACTGTGCTGTTTACAGCATCTGCCTCTTAACAGCTGCTCTCTGAAACTGCAGGCCATATAGGGATAAGCTTTATAAACACAGAGGGCAGGAGAGAGGGTGGGGGGTTGGGGGGCTGGAGGAAGGGAGGGAGGCACGTGGGGATGGAGAGTGAATGAGTATTGGCAAATGCAGCAGTGCTTGCATTGCCATAACAACAGTGACGACACAGCTGCCATGGTGACCGTGGATTCGCTGGATTTCAGAGATCCGGAAGTCGCGTGCAGAAAGAGGTCACGAGTGGTATTAACAATTGAGTGTCTTTTAGAAGTTGTGGAGACAACTGGGACCTCTAATTAAGACTTCTGCTGCTTGTTAGAGAGAAGTGATGCTCTGTGTAGTTCAGTCATCGGAACAAATTAATCACCGTTTTACAAATAAAAGTTTCTACAAAAAATATATATATTCAGTTTCTCATCGTTATTTTAAGCAACTGCACATTATCATGTTGGAATCATGAAATGTTGGCTTGAATACAAATTACTACACTCATCTCTTATTTCTTCAGTGCAAAGTGAATTATGTGTGTCCATTAAATCTGCAGAAATATAGTGCCGACACTGCACAAACATCAGGCCCCTTCTCCTATCATGCCACATTTTGAGCACCTTCACAATGACCTCAGCCCAATCCCTCTTCCTGGGAATGCCATTAGACTCTTAAGTCCGTCCACACACATCTGTCTGGAAATGCCAGCCGACTGCACATCAGTATGTAGCGCTGATTAAAATGGCCGCTCCTTTCACTGCTGCACTGAAGGTGTTTCTGTTCATCTATTTTGGAGGCATCCGAGTGTGGAGAAGCTTTTTCAGAAGCATCCCTACAGTTTTGTCGTTCATGTCCATGTTGTCATGACGACTCAGAAGGCAGGCCGAGGATTCTACCTCAATTTTTCAGCAGAGTTTCAGACTATTTATAGACACCGCTCTCCTCCTCCTGTCTGGGTCTTCAGACAAAGCACACATCAAATTTTTCTCCCCCTTCATCCGTCCTTCGTTGCCAACTTTATTCTTTATATTTATGCATTATGTACATACACATGTACACGGTTAGAAAATCTGTAGTGCTACCAATGTAGCATAGAAATGGAGTCGATTTTATAATTACAATTGTCAGGGAAAATCAAAAAAGTGAAGGGATAGGGTGGGTTTGTAAACAGAGGGGCTTAGAGCCAGCTCAATTCAGAATTCCTGTATTATGGAATCTTACAGGAAAAGTTCAACGTTGAGCCAACATAACTGACCCTTAAAATAGGTTGTGTTAGTAAGGGGGAATGATGAAACTATCTTGTCTGGTAAACATTTGAAAATCGTTTGAGTGCATCTATAACATTTTTTAGTGAGGAACATACTGAAGAAGATATCTTAAAATGAGTATTCATTTATACTCTGAGGTGGGAGTTAAAGTGGGAATTTAACAACATTCAATAGAAAAAGGGGTCAGACTTAATAACACATGAATCTAAGTGGAGTTTTGGTTGTAGACCTACAGAAAAGTTGCAATATCAAATTTCACTTGAAACCAACGTGAATCAGTAAAAGTGCAGAAGGGTGTATCAATGGTATAAAATGTTTCTGGACCCATACAAAGAGAACAGTACTGCATCTACGAGAGGAAGTTGTAGAATTTGTTTGTCTTGTAAGGAAAGACTAAGGTGCACCTCCAGGGAGGCTTAAAGACGTCCAAACCCAATATCTTAAACCATTGATTCAGAATTTAAAAAAGGAACTAAGCTATAAATGATTAACATAACATTAAGGGAGTAGTCTGACACTTTAGGGAACATGCTTACTTGCTTCCTTGCTGGTAATTAAATTACAAAATCAAAACCACGTATCTGTCTGTTAACCTGCTGATAGCAATAGCAGCCTGTTAGCTTGCAGTAACTTAGCTGAAGTTAAATCGCAACTTTTTCTAAAGACGTTTTTAAATGTGGTTATTTATACAAAATAAACAAATAACATATCAAATGTTAGTTTGTGAGCTTTAAATATTCCTTACAACCTTCAAACAGGGAAAGACTGGCTGTCTTCCCATATAGTTAAGCTAACAGGCTGCTAGCTGTAACACCATATTTACCTTTAATGTGTGTGTAATTGATCTTTCCCTTTAGACCCAGTTGGCAGTTATTTAGGTGCTAAAACTAACAGAGTCTAATCTAACAGTCCTGTTCTTTAGACTACCCTCATTGATATAAAAGGGGTGGACAAAATAATAGAAACTGCCAGTCTAACAACACAATACAGACCAAAAGCACCACACACTGCAGCCTCCAGTTATGATAAAGTTCAGTTTCAACAAAAACAGTTGAATACCTTTAAGGAGGTATTATATTTTAGACTGCATTAGTTTTAGGTGTACCTAACAAACTGGCCACCCTCAGCAAGACAGAGAATAAGCCTATTTCCCAAATTGACAAACTATTCTTTAGAACAAAATTTGTCTGCAAATACAGCATCAAACTGACTTGGTTAGTCAACCGTTGCAGTCAACCCTAGCAGTAGTCTGAAGGAACAAATTATTCAAGTGATAGCAAGCAAAAAATAAAACAATACAAAATTAAAAATGCTAATCACAGAAAGCACAGCTCCGTACAGAAAAAAATTCTGCTTTTGTGTCATGCTTTATCAAACACAGGTTTAAAATATGCATATTTGAGAATATTCATGCATATCCACACATAAACAACGTCTATGCATAGATACACACATACATATATTTATATATTTATATTTGTATCTATGTAATCAAAATCCTACCATTGAAAAAGATGCAACAGCATTTAAAAAGGAAGTGTACATAAATAGGATGCTGTGGTTTCAGGGTATAGCAGCACGATGGGAGAACAGAATGGTTAGGAGTCCAAATGAGCTTCAGGAGGGATTTGGTCTGTCACTGGTGGATGTAGGAGTCTCTGGACCATTCCCCTGCGTCTCCCCTCTTTTTGGGAGCTACCTCCACCTCTCGGTCCCTGTCTCTGTCCCGATCGTAGTAGTGGTGGTGGTCGCGTGCCGGCCGGTGATGGTGCGAGCGCTGCTTGTTCCGTTCGTTATGGTCCTGTTCGCGCTCCTTTGAGCGGTGGTGTCCTGTGCTGTGGCCGGCCTCATCCGCCCCACCCCGGTGATGGTGGTGGTGGTGATGGTGGTTGTGGTCCCGGTGGGGCAGTGGCTCATAACGCTGTTGCTGCTGGGGGTGCCCCTCCCCTAGATCCTCCTCCTCTTCCTCTTCCTCCTCCTCCTCCTCCTCCTCCTCTTCCTCCTCCTCCTCTTCCTCCTCTTCCTCATCCTCCTCCTCCCGGTGGAGGAGTTGAGTGCGTGGCTCGATATAAGCCGAGTCCTTGCTCTCTCTGCTCTCTCTGCTCTCGGGGGTCTCCGAGTCCAAAGTTTCCTGCCGAGAGAGGCCTCGACCCCGACCGCTGTGGTGGTGGTGGTGGTTGTGTTGCTCAGTCCTGGTGGAAGACGAACGGTGGTGGATGTGCTGGGCTCTCCTGGAGGTCTCTGTCCTCAGCGGCCTCTCCTCCTCATTGCCCTCCCCCTCAGCCTCCCCATCGGCATCACCCTGGTCCTGGTGGTGGTGGTGATGATGATGATGGTGCTGGTGATCCTCTCTCGAGCCCTTCCTCTCCACCAATGCTTTATCACCTTTCTGCTCTGCACCGATTCCCTGAGGTCAGTAACATATGTCAGTCAGTCAGGGGACATACAGCAAGAAAATGCACTGCAAACACACACACACACAACTCATGCAGAATAAAATCACATCAACCTTGCTTCTGGTGCGCACACACACACACACACACACACACACACACACACACACACACACACACACACACACACACACACACACCACACACACACACACACACACAGAAGGTTAATGAATCCTTGGAGAAAGAACACTTTAAATATAACTTTCAAGGTTTCTGTATTTTCAGCCAGCAGGACCAGGAGGGAATCCTTATAGAGTTCAGGCACTTCAAGTCTGAAAAAACTGACATTTATCAGAGAACCTTTTCACACTCACCACACTAGCATTCACATGTCAATTTTAATCCTGCTCCTCATCAATATCAGGGTTTTTCTCATTTTCAGCCTTACATTTCCCATTGTGATGGCAGTGGATGGAGAGAGGGTAGAGGTTTAGGAATTATGCAGCATGATCACACTCAGATTTGTGACTCAGATTTGTGACATTAGCTGATAAGTTGTTATGCCATACAAAATCATTCCATGGAAATGACCATTTATACTGCGTTGAACTAAATAAGAAAATGACACTTTTACAAATGAGAACTATAAATGAATTGCATTTGAAATCAAGGATTTTTAGTTATGTTGACACACTTCCTCTCTACCTATACTCAAAATTTCAAAACCACGATACATAATATACACAATTGTTGCACACTTTATCCTTATTCTGCTTCAGTATTCAGAGCAACGTGTATCCAACAACGCAACACAGTTTTCTGCAACACACCACTCAACACACCAGTTACCTGGTTTTTAGAATAGCTGTACAATAATAACAATAATAATTATAAATAAGTATTAAATAATATCATTTTCTAAGCAACAATTTGAGAGACAAACGAATTCCCTACCATTGAATATAATAGCATTTTATGACATTTACTACAATGTCCCAGCATGTTTCTAACTTGCTGTGGTTGCTATATAATCGTAGAAGTGCTCTGAGGCCCGAAATGTGACTTTTTCTGTTAGGCTGTGGTTAATCCAAATTATGAGTCATTATGTAGAAACTAAATAAGACTTACAAAGTATCTCATCAAAATACACACAGATACCATAATAATATGTTGGAAAGGAACCTAAACCTTGTTTTCTTCTCCCTTTCTATGGCTTTAGCATGGTCTCTCTTACTTCCTATCCTGTCATGTTTATCTGCACAGCTTTGCTACAGGTAACCCCCCTCTGAGTCCTCAGCTCTTGTACCTGCACGGCGGAGACCGGGGCGGGGCTTGTGGGCAGGGCGGCTGTGGGCAGCTTCGTTAGCATTGGGTTGGGGGGGTTGCAGCTTGTGGGGTGAGTGCTTTTCCAGTACGCCTCCAGGTAATCAGCCATATGCTCACATGCATCCTCCAGCTGGTTCTCATCTAGGATGATGTCAAACATCTCCTGAAAAACGAGAGTAGGGGCAGAAAGGGTTAAAGAAAACATGAAACATTTTTGAAAGTAAACAAGAGGGTGATCTTTCAACAAATCATAATGATCCTCATACACAAACTGTCCCAGCATGAGAATTAAATAGCATTAGGCATTAACTCTCAGAAAATAGTAATCCCCTAAAGATATGGATTGCCATTTGAATCAAATTAAGCCTCCACTTGGGGTGCTTGCTTCAATTTCTAAAATAATAACTAAGCTGATTACAGCACAGAAATAGAACTGGCAAAAATTATGAAGCTGTAAAAAAAATATCCATGCAACTAAAACATAGAGCCAATACCATATCTGAAATATAAAACTGGGTTTAAGTCCAGGATCATTTGGGTCCACTGTGGAGACTTACAGGAGGGCACTGAGCCAGCTTGTCAGCAGCCACCATCTGGACATTGAGGTGTTTGGCCTGAGACTTGCCTCTAGACTTGATAAGCCTCGTGAGCACCTGAGGACAAAAAGGCAACATGGTCATGGTGGTTATATTTATACAGGATCAAGGAAGATTGTTTATTTAGTCAAAGCCATTGACATGTAGTGGTGGAAAGGAACTAGTGCTAGATGTCTTAAATAACTGAGTTTTGACTAAAGTGATTTTTGCTGCTTTGTATTTCTACCAAAAGAGCCATAGTCTACTTTTTACTCCAATGCTTTTATGATTTTCTTCTGATTTAGCATTAAAACGGTTATGAAAAACAATTCACTGTGAAATAATATCCAGGTGTTCCCTGCATTGTTGGCTTGTGTAAAAAGAGCATTGTTGGGTTGGGTGCGATTGAAGAAACACTGTGATTCTCCCCTAAAGGTTGGCTGTATATGATATCGCAGCAGTTAGTAATTAACAGGACAGGTGGTAGACAGCGTTTTATTTTAGCCCGCTGAGAGTGTGATTCACACTGAGGATGCCACTCTGATTTTAAGCTTGGATCTCTCGCTGTTAGGCTCTGCTTTTTCTCATCTTCTATGTTACCCAAATAACTGTGTTTTTTACTGATCACTGAATCATGAGCCCTTTTTTTCAACTCATGCTGAAGGTCAAAGCGATGAATCAGTCCCATCAAACATGCAGTATTTATTATTAGAGCTAGGGCTCTTTTTATCTCACATTAACTGGCTTTGTCACATTTTACTCACCTTAGGAGAGGTTATCTTGACGTAGACAATGATGGGGGCGAGGGAGGTCTTCCCCAGCTGTGACGGGTGGTTGATGGTGTCGGCGTCCAGAACGACCAGCTGTAACGTCCGGGCAAGTTCGAAAATGCGCTCAATTTCACTCTGGACTTCAGCTGAAGAAAGAAAGGCGTCAATTCAGAGGATTGATTTCATATATCTTTATTTACAAGTAGAGAAAACTTGTTTCGTGATGAAAGCTGTGGCTTACTCTAACAAATACCTACTGTGTAATCACACTACCCAAACTCCAACAGATGACAACGTGACTTAAAGTCTGTGCTACAAATATCCCAACAGGGCACGCTTCCCAATCTGAGAAGAATCACAGCCAAGCTTCATGACTTCCAGTCACGACAAAGTCTGAAGTAAACTGATAAAAATGAAAACATTCCACACTAACAGCTCATACTGGCTACGCCTGTGTCACGAATTCTCATTTTCTTGCGAAAATATGCCAGAGGGGTGATACATTTTTCACTCATTTCCAATGCAGAACTTTCATGCATAACTTTTCCCTTTCATCAAGAAATATGTGACTTTTGATTCAAGACAATTAATATTGATCTGCATCAGAAACAAATGTACACATCTTTGGCCATTTCAGGCTCTATAGAGAATGAAATGGCTTGTAAGAAGATTTCTTATTGTTTCAAGTTAGAAACTAAAGTGACCCTCGTAAGCTTTTGACAAAAAATGGGGACTTTATTATTACATCCTAGATATTATTATCTTTATTTCCCATAGTCTCTGTCCTAGCGAAGGATCTTTTGCTTGAATGCCAATGAAGTAATTTTCTTCTACAGTAGCACACCAATACATTTCCTGCTTCTACCATATGATTTCCTTGGGACTTTCTACTCCGACTCTACTGCAGCCGTTGAGTGATGCTGATGTTGAAACATGGCAAATATTGTCCTCGTTGTTTGACTCAGGAATATGTTTCATTCTAATCGGATCTGCACCCAGATCAACCTCAGTCAAATCAGAGCAGCTCTTGAACTTGTTATTGTGCCTTAATGTTCTATCTTTCATTCTTAACAAAAGGAAACTGGCCAAGGCCTGTCGGGCTGTCGGGAGTTATCATTACAATTGTCAAGAGTTCCTTTAATCGTTTCCTTCCTTTCCCATATACGCCGGTCTCTTTGAAAACATTATGAATCAAAACACCAGATGCTGCTATGCATTGCAATTATTTCAAGCACGGACGTACCCAAGTTTGAGCGTGTGTTGGACCGCTCGATAATGGCGTGCTTGCTGGGATTGTTCAGGACTGAGCGTTTTGCCAGAGAGATGTCCGCTGTGACGCGAGTGATTGATATTCTGAAGAAAAAGAACAAGAGAAATACTTGATTTAATTGACACTAAGACAAAAAAGAGCCAAGGAGAAGCAGATAGCTGTTCAAACTCTGTAAAAGACAAATGATAAAAGAGTCTTTGAGTTTAATAAAAAAAAGATCTGATCATACTTGAGGCTTCTTAGTGTAAACCAATCTGATGAATGTATTTTCTGATACAAATTACTTCTTTACCAAATATCTGATAAAAATATTAAAGCACAATGTAGGTTAATAAAAAACAATCCATCCAACTCATCTTAACTTTTTTTACTCTTACATTACCACTCATGTATCCACTTAAGATACACTTGACAAACTTGCCATTTAAACAATTACCCATACAATGAATGTGTTGTGCTGCTGCTTTCTGCTACCTGAGTGTAGCTACTGTAGCTATGTTGTGGAGCTATTTTTCTTTTAGTTGTTGCCTCTTGCCGCAGTGATGCAGTTTACATATCTAGGCTTTTATTGTGAAAGGAATAAGGAATTGCAAAGTGAATGGGAGGCTTTCAGGGTACCAATCTAAACGCAGATGGTGTCATTATCTTACAGCTATTTCATTGTGCAAGTAACATTTCCTTGTTAATGATGTATTAAAGTAAATTGTTGTCTATTGCCACTTCAAACTAGGTTTGCAGAACATGACTTAAAGGGGAATTAACACAATCCACTGCAGCTGCTGGTGGTCTGATTGGATCTTAGTGTTAGTGTTGTGTAACTTCATGGCCTCTCTGCTTCGGATGGGTGGATGGACTCAACATTGAGTGAGTAGAATCCGGCTCTGCTCAAGGGCCCACTATGACCTATTAAGGACATGGAGAGGGCCTATTTAAAGCAGCAGCACACATCTCCAGGCCAAACAAACTTGTTACACACTCCCTTGGCCAACCTCAGGGGACTGGTAAATACCAGCATATAGAGTTGGAGAGAGAAGGAATGAGGAAGGAAGCAGGATGAGCGGTTTTATTCTAAAAGGTCACAGGGAACTTACCTTCCCTCGAATCTGTGTTTCAAAAAGTCAAACAGTGCTTTTTGCATCATGTCTGTCACCTGTGGACCGGAAATGAAGGGGGAAATAAGAGACACCAGTTAAAGGGATAAACATTTTACAATAAAAGCAGTGTAGAGTTAGAGGTGTGTGAAGGGTTTTGTTGCACCTCATAGCCCTTTAGTGATGGTCCAACGAGAACCACGGGCCGCATAGAAGGCACAACGTCGTACGGAGGAATGTGTTCCGCCTACAGAGAGAAGAAAAAGAAAAAACAGTTGCACACATTTATGGAGACAAAGTAAACACCCACCATCACAAATCACTTGAGGGACAACACTGACCCAGACTACATTTAAAAGCACTGGAACATTTTGAACCATGAAGTGGGACGTCTCAGCTGGCCCGACCAAACACAAGCTTTGATTTATTCAACAGGTTTGACAGTTTACTTCACTCGTGTCAACATCATAAGATTGTTGATACTTCAAAGAGGCTTACAGTGAAGTGCAATATTTTATGATGGATTTCAATTTTTCAATAAATCCCCCCCATTTCATGGTTCTGATGTTATTGCATAAACTATGTGAGAGGAAAGGTTAGTTGGACAGGGAGAAAAGCCACAGTAGTTTTACAGAAGCTACAAAAAAATGGGGGAAAATTAGGACACAGTTAGGAAAACTTGCTCATTGCTGTTTCGACAGTGGGAGCTCAGTTTGTGCAACAGCCTTGGTATGGAATTAGGGATGCAGGTAGATCAGACAGATCGGTTTTGGTGCCGATCAGGTAGGATTTTACACATTGTTCATGTCAATATATTATGATATGATTTGTGGTTTTACTGCCAATCCTTTGCATATGACCTTAAACTTATTCTAATGAGTTTAACCCATTACGTATTCAGATTTTAAATAACGATGAAAGAGCACTGGTTTCAAATCCAAACAGATGATGTATTTGCAGATAGTTTGGGAGTGAAACGCAGTCCTGTTTTAACAAATGTACGTACAGGTTTGTCTTTTTTTGGCATCACAATAGCTGTCTTGATGTGTCAGAATGCTGCTGGACAATTTAAATCCTTTTTCTATCTTTAAAAAACCCAAAATGGGAAGATTATATCCTCAACAGTTCCCATATTTGTCCTGATGTTCAAGCTGCTCTCAATGTATGTTTTCTTTAGGATGAATTAGTTTTTTATGTTTGCTCTTCTTGCTCTCTCCACTTCTAAACATTTCATGTCTGTGTCTCAAATTTACTGTCGTCAGCGTGCTTCCCATGGGACGTTGTGGGAACTGATGCACACTGCTGATGGCTAACGTGAGAGTACTAATGGACAATCTGGTTCCGCACAAATCCTCGGCTAGCTTAAGTTCAACTCTGCATTACTTTATTAACATCAGCATAGTCACGGGAAACGTTCATGGACTAGCATTTTTGGTTTTGATTTTCAGATTTTGGTGATTTTATATAGATTTAGCATATTGCAAATGTATTGTTATAATTGAAACCTCTTTAAATGTTCTGATGTCTTAATGCTAAGCTAAGCTAGCAATCTCTTATCTGTAGTTGCATTATGAAAGATGCTCTCATTGTTTGATATTAGAAGATATAAGAAGACTATTATGAGAATCCTTGTTATGAAGCCGTTCACACTGAGCTCTCATTCTGTCAGGATCACAACTTCACTAACACACACAAACAATCACAAACACGACACAGAGGATTGCAGGAGCAGTGAGTAGGATGAGAGGTCAGTACAGAGCTGAATCTCTAAAGAGGGTTTGTATAGTTCAGGTCCCTGCTGAGCTGGTGCACTGCACGCCACGACTTACCGACTTCTGCTTCTGCTTAGCTGTGGTGAGACGGAAGAGGAGAAAGAGAGAGGTTAAGAACAGGCATGCATGAAGACGGCAGTGGGACGAGGACTGTGTCGTAGACAAACAGGACGGGCGCTAAGTGATGCCAAGCAGGCGTTAAGTCAGAGTCGTGCGGACAGATAAGAAAAAAGAGCTTTAGGTAGTCCGGAATTTACCTTCTTAAAAAAGGGCATTCGTTTCTCTTTTGCTAGGGGTGACATGACAGTGTTTGGACTGGCTTTAGGGGAGCGCAGGTTGACTGGAAGCTCATTGTCCTCGAGGTCTAAGTCTGGGGCGTCTATGTCAATGGCTACGCACACAGACAGACAACAGCACCATCACATAGATGAACACAGGAGGACACAGGTAACTGGGTACAGCTCTCAATGATGGTAGCACAGAATGTACAGTATGCTGCTTCACATTTACAGCAAATGAAACATGTAAAAGTACATTTATTGCCATTGTTTTCTGTACAAACTCTAAAGTCCACTGAGACAAATGTCAAATTTGTGATATTGGGCAAAATAAATAAACTTTGATTGATTAAAACATATTACTGACAGGAAAACTTCAGCTTTATTGCTGGTAAAAAATATAGGAAAAATCCAAGTAGTGCATCTTACCTTACACTTGAATTAAATAAATCAAAAGTCAGATTAAAAGATCACAGACTCAATTAGGTATAAAGTTGGCGTTTTGAAGGTGCCCAACAAGCTACTCACCAGACGAAGGAGGAGTAGATTTCCGTGAGTTAGGAACCACTTCACCTAAACTAGAAGATGAGTTTGCTCCCAATTTACTGAAAAGGAAAAACAGCAACCATTAAGAGGGCTACATTAATTTAAGTCTATCTCTTAGCAGAGAGAACGCTGGTGCAGATAAGGGTGTTTACCTGGAGTGGAACTTGCCCTGTTTGGCTCTCTGCTCCTGGAGGATGCGAGTGTTTTCAATCTTCACGGGACTTGGGATGAAACCAATTTCACAGCCTTCCTTCACCAGGCGTCCTATCCACCAGTCGTTGTTGAATTTCTACACAGAAAATATGTTATGTACTTCTCCTGATCATCATCCGTATTGCCCTCAACATCTCTGTACTAAATATCATCTCTGATTGGAAAGTTAAACCCTCACCTCTTTGACATGGAGGAAGTCTTTAGCCTCAAAGGAGATGGCCATGCCAGGCACAGGGACATCGTCATCGTGACACGGGCTGTAGTTGACATTTGTGCGGACAGCAAATGCAACTGGTTTGGTCTGTAGGGAGAAAAAAAAGATGGAGATAAACTTAAAGCTCAGTTTGTGTCAAAGATATCCACACAAGCATTGAGAACTGTTTGTTTTTAGTACACTGTTTGAGAGATGTGATTCTTGTCTGTGTGAGAGGTGTTAACATCACCCTAAGCGAGGGATACAAGGAGCCTCTGACTATCTGCTACAAGCTAAAACACTTTACAAATCAAAGTGATGCAACATGTTGGTTTCTGCAGAAACCGGCACTTCGACATCGTTGTTAAAACAGGAGATGCACAAACCGCAGTCGTGGTCATAAATCAATTCTACAATCTCAACAATAGTTGAATCAATACTGGCCTTCCTATGGGATCACTACTGACCTTCCACTTTGGGACAAACAGTCCTTTGAGATAATGCATACAGCTAGTAAAAGGTTTCCCGCACTTCCTGAGGCACTGATGTAACCACAGAAACTACCGACTGTCCACATTTCAGACTTTCATGCTTTCCAGACATAGATATGTTTGCACAAAGCAAAAGCAAATCTCCTCTGCCCATAGTGACGCATTTGATTTCTAAAAAAAGGATTTGTATAAGATAGGAAAACATGTAATGGGAGAACCATATGCTAGGAGAAAAACCCTATGAATTTATATCTCTGGAAGAGGAGAATAACCATTTAAGAGAGACATCTTTTTAAGAATCACATAGAATACTTTTGGACATAGCCTGGCGGCGATGGCAGCAACAGTTGGTTACATGGTCATGCCCTCAACCAGATTACATTTGTTCTGCCTGTGACAAGCATGATAGAAGTCAAATGAAAAGCTAAAACGAATGCACAAGGGAGTAAGCTTAGAGTAATCTCCCAGCGTAGACTCACATGCTGGATATTTACCTGCACATGAAAGCGAGCAAGATGGGTGTGCAATATTCAGCTGGATCCAAATTTAACCCACTAAATCAGAGCATTGATGCTGTAACTTTGAACTGATTCAGGAAAAGGCTTTTAAAGTGCATCATAGTAGTCCCCCAATCTGATATTTCCATCGCAAACTAAAAACAAAAAGTAGCAGCACGTAGTAAACGAAGCAAGACAGATCTACACATCTATGTAAATATATATGTTGTTTTTTTTTAATCAGATTATCTGGCCACTTGGGGGCAGAAAAAAACTTCAAATCAACATGGAAAACACAGACTGTATTATCACCTTTAAAAGTTGTTATGGCACATTTGCTATCCTACATTTTCCTACATTTTCAGAGCAGGCCGACGCCAATTGCTGATCGCATGGACCACTGGCGATTGAAGAGATGTAGCAAATATTTTTTTAAATATTGTTAAAATGCTAACGATGGCCCATATCTGCTGAATGTTATAAATAAGCAATAGTATTTTATAATAGGTTAACCATCTCAACCTTAACACTTGTTTCGGACGCACCAAAGCACTCAGTAAAATCCGTTATTGCAGGTTTAAACTCTCAATGTGAGATTAAATGACTCCTATTCACCTTCACCCATCTACAATGACTGATTGGATTTGCTCGGATCTGAATACCACTTGAGATCTTTCAGCAGGCAGTGATGCTGGGTGAAGCTCAGCACTATGAGAGTAATTCATCAATTTTACAAACGACAATCGCTCCCTTAAATCACCACTGTCCACTACTGCCTCATTGCTATACAACAGGTGTGAAGTGACTGTGATGAACTGTGGATGGGGGATTATTGAAATAATACATTAGTGAAATCCTCCAGGAATCATTTTCCCCAGGCGGACAGCAATGTAAATACTTCATGAAGTGATGGTTGTAAGCTGTGTGTGTGTGACATCAACATTGAGAAGATCACCTAATCCGATGTGGGACCCGTAGAGGACAAAGCGTCCTTGGCGATTGCATGAATTGAGTCACATGTCTGAATAAAGGTATGAGGTCCATTAGTACACGTATGGATGCGTCTCATGGGCCTCTGTCTCTTTCCTCCTCCCAGCCTTTATCCATCATGGCCGCCTGTCAGGTGAAGCTTTCTATAGGCTTAATGTTACGGATCTGTAGGCAGTCACGCA
Organism: Eleginops maclovinus; assembly: GCF_036324505.1. NCBI lineage: Eukaryota > Metazoa > Chordata > Actinopteri > Perciformes > Eleginopidae > Eleginops > Eleginops maclovinus. The sequence continues at coordinate 5,095,311 of NC_086369.1, forward strand.
CACATATATGTCCCAACACGCCACCTTCTATCACAGGTGAACGCGGGATTTGTACATAATAGCACATTTACACCACTGCAGAGTATTCTACATCTTCTGTAAGGGCCCATACTGCTATGTTGCTTCTTGCATAACGGAGGCGTTCATTATGGATGCTGTATTGACCGCAGTGAGAGAGAGAGAAGGACTGAGGCGGAGGGTTAGAGACGGGGTAAGAAGCGTGGGAGGAGGGGAAAAAGAAAAGGGAAAGGAGATGGACAGAGGGATAGCAGACAATGTAGTGCAACAAATAAATAGAGGCAGAGGAGTGGATGTGAGGAGAGACACATTCAGGGAGATAAGAGGCAGAGTAATGATAAGACAGAGCTCCAGAGAAGCCCTATCTGTGACTGGGAGGCAACGCTATAGACTACAGCCACACAACGCTCGTCACTATATCCCACCGCCCCATGAATATTCCAAAAGATAATAACTCCTAGTCCTCTCTGTGCTAAACTGAGTGAACACTCACCCTGTCTGTAGCTGTTTCTCCATGCAATATACCACATGCCTGCTCCATTAGTGCCACACACACACACACACACACACACACACACACACACACACACACACACACACACACAGGCTCTCATGCTATAAATCAAGATTCCCACATTGTTTCACCTTGAATGTAGCAGATCGATATGAAATAAATTCTTTTTAGCCTCGTGCCCTGGCCTTAGGCTCTACTGAGAGCCTGTAAAATGTAATATTATATGGTATGAAGGGGCCATAACCTTCATTAATTTAGTGTGGGAAGATGTCTCTATAATTACCCAAGGTAGCATTCGTTATATTATATACGTAGGTTATATATGAACAGTAAGTAGTGATAAATTCAGGCCATTGCAGCTCCCGGTTAGTTTCTTATTTTGCAGTGAGATATTGTTTTGTTTTCTATGAAGTCTTATCTACATTTATTGTAATTTGTGTGCAAACATTTAACACGTCAGAGTCCAAATTGAATTAATTGGATCAAAAGCTTTTCTAAGAGACAAAGTGAGAGTGATTCATTCTTACTCCGATCTACACCCATTATCTAATCTATAACCATGGACAACAATTAAGTTACAACATTGAAACCAATTTTAACGGACTCCTTGGCCATTTGGAGGCACCAGAAAAAAAACAGGTAAATACAAATATTGACATATTACAACTTTAGCTGCTGAATACTTCACAATTTTACCATCAGAACATTTTTAATTTTGACCAGACAATTTAAAAGCACCGATTCATTTCCTATTACGCTTCCTAACTTCTAAATTACAACACAAAAACATCCTGACTTTTTGCAATAAGCCTCTTTCTTGTAAATCCCCCCCACAAACTTCACTCACAACATTTGTGGCCAAGCCTTTCCTTTGAAAGTGTGGAATCTCACCTAACCTGAGATAATGTCAGACTAGACAAAACTTCTCTAGAACTGCCTTTACTACTTTCAAAATGTTACATTAACGAAGTCAATTACAAACGGTAGAAGGTTTTAAGTATGTATTTATAGATAAAAACCATGTCATGTAGTTTGAAGTATATTAAGTCCTTAAAAATAGCTGTGGAATGTTAAGGAAGTAATTGTGAAATACTGCCCATAAAGGCTCACAGGCAGAGAGTCTGCACTTCCTCTGACCCCAGCCCTCGCGGTGGTGGCCAGACCACTGAGAGGCTATTTTTTTTACCAGTCATCTGTCATATAAAATGCCAGCAGGGGTAATCTAGGCCAGGTTATCTGTAAAACCAACTTATCTTTTTAATTAGTGAGCCAGAGAGGGTGACTCTGGAACAAAACAACACAGATCTGCTAGAATGATCCGTCTGTGCCAGCTATGAGCTACCTCCGGACAGCACGTGAGGGAAAGTCTCCGCTACAATGGATGGACAGCCAAAAGCGTAGCATTCACAGCTAATGAGCCTGCTAGCTGTTATAGACAATTAACACCCAGTAAAAGTCAACAAGTCAAATTCAGACTCTTGCATAAATTGATATTCAAAAACAAAACTTAACCATTGAGATGTAGAGCAGGAAGAGGACAACATGTGCACAGAAGATAATCAAATTCTTTAAAAGATCAAAGGCATGAATCTTAACAGTGCCAGCGATTGGAGTGATTCTTGAGGAAGCGAACGCTGATTGCAATTCCTGTCACACAAAGACAAGCCTGCTCTGCAGTGTGTGTGTTTGTTTATATGCTGCTAATTGTGGCCCAGAGCAGAGGAGAGCAGGCAAGGCTTGGCTCTGATAAACAGTGACGCAGAGCCCTCCGAGGCCCCTAACCTCTCACACCAGCAGCCCCTAACAGCCCTTTCTTATACCCAGAAACCAGCTGAAATCTTAGCCGGTCCTCAGCAGCATGGTCTACTTATCTCAAAAACCTATGATTTTTAACCATTTTTGAGTATGGATGAGCTAAGCTGGGCTAGTAATAAAATAGAAAAGGTTTCTCTCTTTCTATAAGGAAAACCCAATAGCTTATTTACTTACCACCTTAAAAAAAGAATAAACATGTAGGCCAGAAGAATTGAAACCAAAAAGGAAGCAGACACAGATTTCTTCCTGTTCCAATAACAAACCAACCAGTGTAAAGTTTACATTAGCGTTTAACTGATGCCAGACATCAGTCATTCAAGAATAAAAAAGCAGTTTTGTGCACACACACAACTATACTTGTGGGGACACTATAAATGTCTTGGCTTCTAACCCTTAAAACAACATGCCTCTCTACAATCAACTAGTACACCTAACACCAATACTAACTTTAACCTTAAAATGAAGTCTTAAAGTGCCCTGTCGAGTTTTCTTGTAAATAAAAAGTATTTTTATATTTATAAGTGTTTTTGTGAAGCTGTTTTAATTTATGTTTAAATGGTCAAATTCCTTGTTTGTGATCTTGCAGTCTACCTATTCCTCACTTTTCGGGCACATTGCTATATCTTCCTTCTAATCTGTTAATTAGTGGAAAAGTGGAATATCAGCAGTTTTAAAAACGTAAGTCAAGAACCTACAGAGCTTACAAACACACGTTGATCACAGGCCCCTCTTCGCCTGCATAGAGCACATGTTCAGTAGGTAGGGACTGGACACAGTGACCTCAGTACAGCCAGTATTGGATACCAACCTTGGCCTTGTCGAGCTGTGCCTGAGCCTGTCGCTCTGCCTCTCTGCGCACTGCCTCCTTGTCCTCCTCAAGGGACACATCGGAGTCTGATGGACGGCTGGTGTAGGAGTCGGCCGAACCCTGCAAAGACACAAACACTGAAAGTCAGCTTCATAATCACACTTAAAAAATAAAACAATAGTATCAGACTAGTGCTGGCATTCAGAGCCTCGTGAGAACTTCCTTTTCTCTGCATTGCTCTTCCTCTTCAAACGCGTTTTTGAGCATCTAATGTGCAACTTACAAATGTGAAAACGCACCCAGACAGACTCAAGTGTTAGACTCTAAGCATCGAGGAATTCAAGTTGAGTTTATTAAATAATGAGAGGTTATGCATAATAAAATGAGCAGGCACTATCCTGTACTATCAATTACATCATTGCACCAACTTCAGAGAGGATGATTGAATTAGCAATCACGGACATTTCCCCTTTTTCTGAGAAAAGATGCCAAAGGACACAAATAGTCTTTCAAAGAATCACATCCCCAGCAGCTCTTTTACTATCCTTAGCACTCTGTCAGCTGCTTGCCTAAAGATTTGTTTTGATCCTTTTGTGAGAAACACTGGGGGAAATGTTGAAGAATGCCAGGTCCCAGTATGTCTGTGTGATATGTGGTTGCGACAGATCTACTCACAGTTCTCAGACACACACATATCAAAAATATGCTAGTTACTGACTTGGAAACCCTCCCGAGAGCAGTGCATTGGTGAAGCACACACATACTTTTTAAAGTAATACTTGCATGTTATGCGATTTAGAAAATTAATTGTGTTGACAAAAAGTTTTCACAAAAAAAAGGTAGAGCAGTCATTGGAGGAAAACACTTCAGGGTTACTAGGTTAACTGTTAAATGGTTGGCTATTATGCCATCTCTTAAATCATTGATACAGTCCATAGATATAACCTTAAAGTGCACTGTTTAGCCAGTTAAGCTACATTGGTCCCATATGTTTTGAATGTGTAAAGCTAACAACACATTTTATAATTGAATTTGTGCTTGTTTGAATAAATACATAACATCTGCTCATACATCACAGAATAATTGACCAGCGCCGGACATCAGTTTCAGTTTCGTGTAATCTTACAGGCAAGGATTAAAAGAGGGCCTTTAACTAAGTGAAGGCAGAGTGAGCCTTATCCTTACCTGCACGTTACTATGCCACCCACACAAGGTCTTTCATTCATCTCACTGCACCATTACACTCTGCTGTCTGAGTTAAAAATAGCCTCCCTCGCTCTGTGCCTGATTAGAATTACCCAGCCATCACATACGTACAAAGGAGGATGTCCTCTCCACTTTCTGCAGTACCTGACTTAAGTATGGAAACATACAATGTTGTTATGGTACATGAAACTATGTTATTCATATTCATGTCCATCTCAATGGGTCTACGCTGCTGTGTCTCTCATCCTCTCTGCTTTGTACCTGAAATGAATAAGTCATTTGAAAGCAAGCTCATTAAATATCCACAGTGTGCTTTCAATCGTACAGTCATTATTCTCCCAGTGGCTTTCAAAACATAACCAAGCATGTATCAAACGCTGCTCAAGCTTGAGTTCTAATATGCAGCTCTTTTACGTTCGGATGTTATAAACGTCCTAAATTGGTACCTTGTTGCACACCTGCCTGTCTTTCATGCAGGTGGCAATACCTGGTGTGATTATTCCCTTCAGGTCACGGCTAACAGCGAGGCGTGATCAACCACGCTGTCCCAGTGGGTCAGAGGGAGGTGATATGGAGCTCTGCCCAGAATCTGACAGCCATAACTAATAACCACATGCAGCGCCTCATCATCGTCGGGCAACACACAACGGTGCCACACTGACCCCAGACACTGTGGAGTGATGGATCAGGCAGAGACGCACAGACTTGCACATGCACACAAAAACAGACGGTTGTAAACACACTCAAAATCTGCTTACATCGGCATCAGAGTTCTTGACACGACCTCCCTTGGCTCGTTTCAGCAAGCGGATCCAGGTGGCCTTCATCAGCCACACTGGTCATTCAGTGTCCGGAGCCACTGCTACAACTACACCTAACTGCACTGCTGTGGTCACTCATGCACCAGCGCTGCAGCAGCGCTCTGGCTACAGGTACATTCAACACAGTGGCAACATCTGGTTCCGGTTACACCTTGGCTGTAAATCATCTTTAGGTAAATAAATAGCTTTGGAGTTGTGGCTCCTTGTCTTTTTGCTGCAGCTAGCTCTATCTGTAGAGCCACAGCTCCCTCTCCTCCTGCTGCCGCTATTACTGCCAAAGACGGGGAATCCACAGGAGCTCGCTGCCCCGCGCATAATCTCAGCAGCTCTCTCCCTCCGTCCTCCCTGGTCGCCTTGAGTGCTCACACTGCCGCTCCAGGTGCCGATGCTGACTCCCAGTGTGAGTCAGGTGGCGGCGATGCTCCTCATCCCCCTGTTCTCCTCCTCCTTCTGCTGTAACCTTCCCGCGTTGCTCCACAAGCGGTGGATCACAGCAGTTTATCTACATGAGTCCTGGTGTGGCTGCCTGTTACCAATGCTAATGAAGCTGCTGCCTCTCAGGTGCTGCAAGCTCCCTCTTTCTCACTCTGTCTCAGCACGTCAGTGCATGTCTTGCACAACCCTTCAGTGATTCTGCCTCTATCTCTGTCTTTACCCACCCCTCCTTCTCCTCCTCTGTCACTCCTCTCCCCCCTCAGAGTCGGTCCATCTGCTCGCTGTGGCTCTGCAGTGATGTGATGTGCTATATGGATCCTGTTTGTGTCGCATGTGCATGCTGTTTTGTTGTTTGTGAGCACAAAACATTCACCTTAACATGAGCTGTTTATAGGTGTTGGAAAAATAAGTGTCACATCGCCATCTTCTCAGAGATGAGGAGCTTGTTTACTGCAGAAAAACCTGCTCACTTTTTCATGCATCGTATCAGAGATGCATCTTTATTCTTACTATGGATTCATGCACAGGCTTTCAGACTTTTCGTTTCATGCCTGTGTTCGGAAGCCAAAAATAATTCACGCCCAACCCCTACCTCTTAGTTTAAATTTTTTATCACCCTGTGACAACATTGGGGAGACTAAAGCAACAAGACATGTTTATTCCAAACACATTATTTGGAGCATAGACCACATGTTTTTCTTTTATATTTCTGAATGGTTACTGTTCTATGCTGCTCAATTCAAAACTAAAACCACAATGCTTAATAGTCAAAGAAGTTGATATGACTGCAGCGTTTGCTTTATGAATAAATTGGGTATCTCTAATCTTTATTTAATGGATTGCCTCAATTCAGTATGGGTCGTGTGAGCAAATAAAGGCATAAAAATACGAGATATATATACTGATTTCACTACTTTGCACTGTAGTCTCAGGATCAGGGATTTTGAGGTGAAAGCTACTCTAAATCCTCGCCTCTCAGATCGGCGGTGATTCATTACATGTGAGCGGAGCGTCCCACAGCGACACAGGACAAGTGAGAATAATTAAGCTGTTAATTAAAAAAATCTTCATCATAAAAAGGTACAGCCGAAGTTAAACCTCCTGCAGGGGAAGTATTCAAAATGTCCACCGTATCTGCACTGCTGACGCACGATGCTCCTCGTTCTGACCCTCATGAGGTTGTGTGAGGTCAGAGGTGTCAGGGGTCGGCGGTTCGAAATAGGCACTCTGGTTTATGGGCAGCAGTCGCTCCCAAAGGCCCACTAACTGTAGATCAAAAGATGACATGCTAATCAGTGGTGCTTATCAAAACCAATCAATGACCCTCCTTGCAACAGGACACGTGCACTGAAAAATGACACGTCTTACATGAAAGGAAAGGCTGGGGGAGGCTAATGTGAGTTTAGCTCATTAGGACCAATTAGCCTAACGAGGAAGGCAATTACCTGAGGTGAGTATGTTGTCAGCAGGAATGATGAGAAGGGGGGGAAATGTGTCGATTGTAGCATCAAAACTCTCTTTTCAATTAGCAAGTTAGAAAATAAAATAGTATACTAATTCATAGCTTTGCTTGTTCTTGCAGAAATTGTGCAATGGCCACATATGTTTCATTAAGGCGCGTTGACACTTGCCTCCAGAGGTCTCAGGGCGGGGCACAGATGCTCTGAATGCGGAGCTGTGAAGTCTACACTCCGATAGCAATACTGACAGAAACTCACAGCGACAGAACGAGCCTCGGGCTGCCTGACATCACTGACCTCTGGACCCTCTGCCGCACTGATACTGACAGGGCAGTGTCACCCACACACAGGCCACTAATAATAATCTACCCGCGGGATGATAGCACTTAGATCCTGGAGGAGGGCTGCTCTTTGTTTGGGTTCACCCAGCAGACTTAGAAACACAGCAGGAATTTGGTGTCTTGCTCAAGGACGTCTATGTGGGTGACTCTTGAAAACCCTGTAAAACTTCTGATCACAGGACACTGTTCCTGTTAACTTTACCACTCTACCATGCTCCTGGAAACAGCTGCAAACAATGCGTTATATGGGACAATTCATCACAACCCTGCATTCCATTTGATGGTGTTTTTTCTTATCATTAAAGTAATTACAATAGCCATTTCTGTCGGAATACCTCTTTGGTCCAGACTCAAATATGTCAACTATTGGATGTAATAATACATAACTTTGAAAAGAGGAATCTTATCGACTGTTTTCTTGACATGTATCTGATGCATTGCTGATACATTTTGGTACCTATGTTCTCCAGTGGATGAATCCTAATCACTGGTTATTCCTTAAATTCCTTAAGTTGGCTGACTTCATGCATTATTAAGGGGAAGAGAAATTTAAGGGGTTGAAAGGGCAATGGTCCCATCTTCTCTACACCGCTATTATTGATTCATTTGGACAGAGGTCCTTGCTGTAAGACTACCAACGACCTTTACATGCCGCAGTGGCACGACGATCATTACATTAGACCATTACAAATCACTGTGGCTATTACCAGTGAAACAGAAGGCTGTGAGTCAGACACTGCTGCCTCCCGTGTCTGACAGAATCACTTATAGTGGAAGAAGCCTTTACACCAAGGAATTCCTTCATGATCTGAAAGCCTCCGTTTTCATTTTTAGCACTATAGGAGTTATTCTCTATATGTATCCACTATAAAAAAGGAGAGGTGAAGTCATGCAGAAAGTAACAACTGTGCGTGTGAGCTATAAAGTGCTCTCATACTCACGGAGTCCTTGCCAACACTCCTGCTTAGTTCTTTACATCAATTCTAACAGTAAGTCTGCTTCTTCCATCTACTCAGGCTACACTAAACACTCAATTAGAGCTTTTTTGGTCTTCCCAGTTTTATTTTCAACAACGTTCAATTTGATTTACCCTCGCCTCGAGTTATTTCTCCCATTTGTGCTTCTTTTGACCTTTTTCCATTCCTTCCTATCCCATGCTGACCCCTTACTCTGCAGCTCTCAACTCTCCGGTCTCTCTAGGGATTACAAATGGCCTTCTCTTCTTTATAGTTAGTTTACGGTTATGTGCATCTCATGCTTTTTCTGAAAACAATCCCCAGTATTGGTGCAAATAAAGCGGCAAATGCATTTCACATCAAAAATCCCTCCTGTGTCATAACCATGTCATACAGGAAGTGCACTGACGTCACTAATCTTTTCCAAGCAAGGGAAGAATTTTGAACATTAGGACTCAAATTCAATTAAACAAATAGTAAGATCTTAACATACTAAACTAAAATATAGCTTATATTAAAAAACATCATTGTCAGTATTTAGCTAAAAGTAGTGCTAGGTCAAAAAGGTCAAAATTCAGACAAGCATCAGAGCGGAGTCCAATGGGGCAGTGTTGTCAGAATGCACAGTTTCCCTTACATTATGCATCATGACTACAAAATGTAGATTATTGCTTGTGCCAAGTCATGTTCAGTTCTGGTTGACGGACTGCAGTGGGCTGACAATGGGCTGAGCGAGTGCTAGCACTTTTGAGGCTTGGCCTGACTCATTCTTGGCTGGAACCAAAGCTATCTGTTCATCACTGCCACTTCCCTCACAGCGCAACGCAAAGTAAATTAAATCATCGGCCCACAAACGGCGCCTCCTTTGTCACATGGAGAAAAATGAGAGCCGACATGACAGCCAAGTATGAGAGATGTCTAAGCGCTACAAGCAATACTTACTAATATTTACCACGGAGGAATGGAAACCAAGAGAGCAAGAGAGTGACAGAAACAGACCGTCTGTACATCTGTGATAGACAAAGATAGTGTGTGTGAGAGAGAAAGGGGGAGGAGTAATGATCCCTGGCATGGCAAAAGAGGGATTGGCTGCATGGATGTCAAGGTGACACAACAGGGCTGTGAAAAAAAGTGTTTACCCATAATCCCACGTGCCAGTGCATTAGATAAGTGCATCATCCTATCGAGGTGATGGACTCCCTGGCTGTCTATCACATGATCCAAGAGACCACAGTTGCCAGCTAGAACATTAGAAACTTATCATAGGGTAAAGGAACTTCAAAAATATATGCCTTTTGAATATGTTCACATTTCATTTGCACACAGGCCATTATTATTGCAAAACTTGAACAGGGATAACATTCAAAATAATCTATTAAATGGTAAATATCTATTAAAAGTTACATTAGTTACATTCCTTATTAGCAAAACAATGGCCCTACTTTAATGCTCATATTCATCTTCTGGGAAACATCTGTGCTAAATTTCATTGGAATAAATCGGATCGTAGTAGTCATATTTCGGTCTGCCTTAACATTGCATCAGCTACACCAATTTACTTTTGTCCTGGCTTACATGTGCTAAAATGAACTTGTATGATACGGCATTTCCCTCTAGAGCAGTTGAAGTCCCTGCAGCATTATGCCAACACAAATGCCTGGAGACCCCCACACCTGCAAAATATGTGCAAATCCTTTCCTTCTTTAAGTATAACCTGCAGCAGCCATCCCTTGAAGACCACCCCTCTCATTTACCCCCTCACATCGAGATCTAGTTTAGGTCGCAGCTCCTTCTCTTTCTCAGCTCCCTCTGTGGAAACACAGCACCATAATAGGATGATGGCTGATCAACGGGACTACAGCGAGAGGTGTCTCAGTGCTGCTATTTTTTTTTGCTTGCGTCATCAATATCCTTGCAGTTTCCTGCTGTATGAAGCCGGCCGTGGATGATTGATGAGGACTCGGTAAGAGCAGAATGAGCTGCTAACCATCTTCATTGGAGCAGAAACATACCTTCCAAAGAAATTGTGAAATAATTCCTGCTTCATTTATTTTATTTCATACGTAGAATTTGTTTTACTCTGGACCAATGTATGGCACAATGTGAAATGTATGTGAAAAGGATGGTTGGTGCCACAGAGGCATGGGGTAATAAAGTTATACATTAAACAAAAACAGAGACCAAGTCCACTTGTTGCACAACTAGCATTAATTGGCATATGCTGACAATGGCTGGAGTTTGCTTGGCTGATTTGCACAACAAGTCCACAAATGGTCAATTCAACAATATTTAAAGGCCTACTGAAACGTTTTTTTTTTTTTTTTACTTAAATGGGGATAGCAGTTCAGTTCTATGTATATTACTTGATCGTTTGGTGAAATTCTTGTATTTTTGGGGAGCACGTACAAGCAGAATAATTGAACAGAAAGAAAAAATGGTTTTTATCAGCCGGCGAGGACCTTCTCAAAACAGTCTGCCTGTGACGTCACGAGTGTAGCTGTACCGGTGTTGCAACCATGGCTAGAAGTACTAGTGAGAGTGATTTCAGCGAATATTCGTCTGTTTCTGTTGGTGCTGAACACGACGAAAGGAGTCCATTTATTAACAAATAGTAATAATAATGTCAATGACTAATACAAAAGTCAATTCTAGATACATGTACGTAACAGTACAGGTGGCCACTGCCACACCGCACACAAGAGATCCATTAAAAAGCTGCCCCAGCCCTACTATTTCACAGTTCATAGTACAAAGTCAGAGAGTAGGAGGACTGCATCACTGGGATGCATGGTCTACAAAGCACTTATGATCATGTGTATAGATTAGACACATGTGGATTATATTTATATTAGCTGCAGAAGGCCGCAATGCATCGCTTCCCACTCGCGATTTTCATCATTTTAGCCTAGAATTGACAAAGCAAAACACGACAACACACACCGGCAACAATGGACGCCAAACTTGTGGTTACACTCGTGACGTCACGACGGAGCTCCGCCCCCAAGGGTCTCAAACAAGAACGTTTCCAGGGATTTCCTGGCGCGCAATTTTAAATGATGTGTGTGTAAACATGTGTATGTGAGTATTGGGGTGCTGGGGGGGGTTGTTTTCTGCTGCCTTTTGTTTTGATTACTGTATGTGTGTTCTACATTTATGTGTATAATGTGAAAATATAAGAAAAATCTTGATGACAAAAAATACAAATTATGAAAAGAGATTTGGTTGACTGTCCGTGGCCAAAATGCAATCTCGGAATGGATCAGCGTTTGTCTGATGATCCTTTAGCTTTTTTATTATCTTTATGTTAGCTGCTTTTGTAGATGTCATCTCTTAACTCTAGCACGGGAGAGGAAGCTGTTCCCCGGATGTCCACAGGCTACACCATGCGCCAGATATTTGGCCCTAACCCACAGGGCTAAATAATCATCAGAATGTTAACAGAGACCGGATCTCAGATGACTATCATGTAATCAGTTATTAGTTGGAATTTCCCAACTTGAGATCAGGTTTCATCACCGTATTAAAGGCTCTGTGTACCTGTTAGTAGTAAACTAAAAGGAAAGACAAAGGTCTCATTCATCCTACCTCAACTGAATCAGATTTCTTTTTAGAAGTGTCAAAACTGATCAACTGTTCAAACTGAAATTCCACTTCCTGTAGATGGTCCACCTGGTGTTGTACTTATCAGCTGACATGTCACATGGTTGAAGTACAACTCCTAAACAGATCCCTATAAAACCAGACAGAAGCTTCTGTGTGTTTGTGTGAGTGTAAGTTATGGGTTTTCCAAGAACCTACTAAACAACAACAACCAGCTAAAGATAGAGCTGCAGCAGAGAACAGCAGGTTGTTTCTCATATACCCACAACTAGAAAACAACAATGAAGATAGACGACCCTATCAGCGGAATCCAGAGTCTGAAAGACAACTGACATACTCTTCTGATTCTCGTCATTTGGAAATGATATTCCCGGCTAACTTGATTAGCTTCCCTTTTGCTATTTAAAGTAGTAGGACAATAACTTACAAAATCGATCGGTATCTTTTTGTTTCAATTCTTATTTAAATCCTTACAGTAATCACATTGAAATATTCAAACTCAAGACCCAGAGTTCTTGGAATCGACTCGACATATCCTGTATGTCTCTAGGTACAACAAGTTGTCTATCTAAAAGCTTTTCTGGGTTATGCTGTTTGTGTGCTCTAAGAGGTGTATTAATCATTAATACTACGGTGCGGCTGATGATGATTACTATTACAGGAAAATATTTCATTCACACATAAATAAAATGTTAAAAATACTAAATTGAATCTTGCAGGACATCTCACTAAGACTGATGGTGAAAGTTACACAACAATAAAATACAGTCTTTTTTTGCCTCATGTGAGACAGCACTGCTTTCTTCCGGCTCTCTGTTTACTGTCTTTCCCTCTCTGCTTGTAAACCAATGCTCCCACTTTAAGCTAGCAGTGGTCATGCAGCGGTGCTTGCAAATTCAGACAAGATGCTTAATGAGCGTCTTCATTTCAAAACAGCCCACTGCGAAAGTGAGCATGACTCTCACCAACTTTCAGGCAAAGCCGCGACGAGGGTGAAAAATAGGAAGTGTATGATTACGCCCCTTTAAATCCGACTCTAATAACCTCCATTCTAATGCTGCCCAAGCTCTTCCTCTTTGTTCAGCGGACAGAGAGAAGGAAGAACATGAGGCAGAGCTGAGTTACACTCAGGAAAGTGTGACAGGAAACTGTTTAAGGGGTAAAAAAAACATGTTTAGGTACATGTAAACTTACCAGATCTGACTCCTCACTGCCGGAATGATACATTTCTGCCCTATCGACTCCCGGCTGGGAGAAAACCTCAGCTGCTGCCCATCTCCTCTCGGAGCACAGCAACTCCGCTTCCTTGCTCCTACAAATCCCCTTGTCCCCGCTCCAGAGGGGAACTTCTCCTCTGGAGCCCCAAGGAGATAAAGTTGGAGCCGGACAAAAAAAGGAAGTTCCTCTCAGACCCTCTTTGGCCTACTTTAGTCCCTTAGAGGCAAAGAAAAGAGCAGCGTCTTTCCCACGCTGGTAGAACACTCCTACAGAGCGCAGCAACCGTCCTCCAGCCCCAAAAACAAGCCCCCTACCCCCTGCCCCTCTCCCCTCCCACACACACATATACATACACTCTCTCTGTTTCACACACACATATATTCTCACTGTTACACACACACACACTCTCTCTGTTACACATACACGTATACATACACACACACACACACACACACACACACACACACACATATACATACACTCTCTCTGTTACACACACACACATACACTCTCTGTTACACACACACACATATACATACACACACATACATACACTCTCTCTGTTACACACACACACACACATATATACACACACACACACACACATACATACACTCTCTGTTACACACACACACACACACAGTTAGGAAGTAAGATCTCTGGAACAGGGCCGGACGAAAAATTCCAGAAAGCAGCTGCAGAAGCTTTTTATGTCGGAGTGTGTGATCTGGGGAGTTTACATGTGTTCCCTTAAAGAGGTTCCGCAGAGGAGAGGAAGGCTGAAGGACTTGAACTCACAGTATAGTCTCGACACATGTTGTTGGGACCAAAACGTCAGGAAGTAATTATCTTCAGTACATCGACGAAATGCCATATTTACTTTCATCATGAAGGGGACCAAAGTCATTGAAACTTTCCGTTGGGTCACTTGATGGTACCATTAAGCTAACATTAAAAAATAAGACAAAAAGGAAGTTACTTTGTAAACATAGAGCGCACTACAAACTCCTACATCCATAAAATTAAAGCCGTATAAAAGTTGGTTTCGTAATGAAGTGACAGATTTCTATTACCAGTCAGTGTGAAGCAGCTGGTTTGCATCTTAGAGACTTTAGTGGTTAATGTAAAAAAAGGACATTTAGTTCAAAGAATCTCTTTGTGATCTGACACTAGACACACTAGCTGTGATGTGTGTACGCTGCAGCTACGTCACAGTTCATGCAGTTAATAGATATTCTATTAAAGTCGTTTCACATGAGTCAAGGCAGGGAGCTGGAATCTGTCAAAGCTGAGTCATGAGTTCTGAAAGTGAAACCATTACTAATTGAAATATTTCTGTTAAAAAACGGCAGCAACAACAGAGGAATGCAGCCATGTCTCAGAGAAGAAAACAATCCATTCAAACAGCACAGATGAGAATCAAATAGTTTTAAGTCCAACCTGTAAGATAATAAAACTATAAAACTACAAGCTCTGAGCTTTATTTGACAACGCAGCAAAGCCCAGATTTGTATTTCTCAGTTGGGAAATAATGTTTTCTGGGCGGCCCATCCTAAATCCTGGATTATATTGTGTTTGAGCGGGGTTAACCCCTTTTTGAGGATTATCATCCAGAGTGTGTGCTCGGCACGTGTCAAACTGTGGGATAGTTATCCTCATTTCACCAGAACAATCATTTCAATTCCTACTTTGTGTGCCACAAAAACACTTAATATGGTTCAATTCAAAGTATGTCTAATGGTTTACACCAAAAACAGCAGGATGACTTACTGCATCCAGTCACAGTTTGCAGCATGCTTTTCTGGCTATTACGACCCACAATCCTTTGCGCAGGGGGATGCATGTGCAATAGGGTCAGAGATGCAATGTTCTGAAGGGGAAGTATAGCCCAATTGTATGCATACTGCATGTTGTTTTACATATGTTTAAAGAACAGCTGGAAATGTACGTTTCCAAAAGTCCACGTTGACAAATTCACATCAAAAATACAGCAATTAAATTGACTGTCATAAGGGAAATAAAAGCTGCAAGTACTCTCCTTTGAGAACGTGAAACCAGTGATCTTTTGCATAGAATACATCACAGTTTGTAGCCCTATTTAAACCCAGCAGTGGACTTGAGGTCAAGGTAAATGAAAGTGAAAAGCAGACTCTAATTAAGCTCAGCCCCGGGGGTACAAACCTCCACATGCTGAGCTTTGTGACAGTTGATAAGGAGGTGTGATCTGGTGCCTCTGAATGCTCTCTAAAAATGTCTTCAACACCTGCTGGAAAGCCAAAGCAATAAAGAAAATCAAAGGGAGATCCTTTTCAATTGTGATTTTAAGATGCCATCTAATCAAAATAACGCATAAAGCTACAGTATGCTTATTGACCATGCTTAGCTCCAGCTATCCCTGCCAGCATTTTTATGCTGAGACCACCGACACTAAAGTTAACTAAGCCCAATGTGTTAAAGGGCCTCAACAAACATACACTGTGTAACCAAATTAGCTAAAGTAAATAAAGCTTTACTGTAAATAGGTTGCTTATTTTGTGGAATTACTTACTACAAAAGCATTCTCCACTGCTGACAGTAATTACCAGCCTCTCTGAATGGGTTCCCTGAGTGGGATTTGACAGATCAATGTCTTCCAGTTATGCCAGCGCTGGGAAGTGAGTGTTGGCGTTGCCTTTGGCTTATCGATCAGTACACATGCACACAGTGACGTCAGCAGGCCTTCACACTGACAAGCACATAAAGGGCAGACAAGGGTACCTTACAGAAACCAGCGTACAGTAATTGGACCATGAGGCGGGATCAATACAACATCCAAATGTGTTTCACTGGGGGAAAGAGTGACATTGCTAACAGTTGTTTCCTTTCATTACACAGTATCTAAAGAGACACCTTGTGCAGTGCGAAAGGGACTGATGGTGGACTAAATTCTGAAAATCTGCTGCACTTACATTTTGCGTAACAGAACAGCCCTGCAATAAATCCTTATATCGACACTTCGAAAAAGCCTCTACGCAAACTGAGCATTATAACCATCATGAAAGCAGAATTTATTGCAGGTGCATTCGTTTTAGTTACGGTACGGGTAATGAATGTAGATGTGCAATTAAAGTTTGCAGCTGAGATACGATATAAGAGTAACTGAATATTACTGACATGAAAACAATATTATTAATTCTGTTTAAGAGGATAAAGTGATATTTGGTATATTGTTATTATTAATAAACATCCCAAGTGAAGATCAAGGTCATTCATGTGTATGTTTTCTAGTTGTTGGACGATAATGACTGCTATAACAGCAGTATTTGTTTGCTAATAAAAACGCTCTTCATTAATTCCTATGGGTGGTAAGCGATTATAAATGACTCTCCTAAATCTACATTCCTTAAGTATATTTTTTATTAAGGCTGCAAACAACAACAATGTATTAACCTTACTGTCCATTATTCTCACAATTCAAATGGATTGAACGTTTGGTCTATAAAATGTCAGAATCCATATCAGGACCTCTCACACTTTCAGACTGGTGTGCCTTCATGGTGGCCGACGCTCGACATTAAAAGTAAACACTCCAAAACAAAACCTCTCTACTCTGCCAAACACTTGCCAGTGTTGGAGCACTTTGGACCATAAGTGTAGCTGCATTACATCAATACAAGATTTAATACTGAAGACATCTCGACACAAAATAAAACAATGCCAGACACTGAGGTTAGTTGATGGATTCTGACCTGGAGCATCTTGAGTGAAAAAAGCAAGATCTAACAACATAAACGTTGTTTTGTTTTTAAAAACGTGCTATTATAAAAGTCCATGATTCATTCAATAGATATTATTGAAGATTTGTCAGAAGGGCTTGACTTGCCAAGAATGCTGTTACACTAATGAAACTGGACTTCAAGTGATTTTGGATAAATCCATTTCCCTGGAAGAAAAAGGAAAAAGCCAGTGGCTCCCTATAGGCATATATCTTTGTTGTCCAAAACATACAAATGCAGTAAAATCATCTATTTAGCAAATGCAGCAAACTGAATCCAGTATGTTTCACTCAACAAAACAAAGCTCATCTTCCCTCACATCACACTACATGTCAGATTGACGCCTGAGTTGATACAGACGTGTGTGTTAAATATGTAGCTGGCCAGCTTAGCTTAGAATAAGACTGGAAACAGTGGAAAGAGCTAGCCTGGAGAGCGAGATTCCACTGTTCCTGCATGAATAATACCCAGCTCAGAAAGAAGAATCCATGCCGGGCCCCAGGGACCGTGATTCACATCTAATGAAACCCTAAGGGCCGGCAGCCAGCAGCTGACTGACGTTACCTAGCTACAACACACGCCAGGCCACTTGAGCCATGGGACCATCTCTAATTACAGACAATGACAAAAAAAAAAAAGAGTCAGAGGGAGTTAAAAGGAGAGAGACGAAGATGGAGGATGAGAAAGAAAGATGGAAGGCCCAACTCTTCTGTGTACTGCTGCTTTCAAAGGTTCGACAGCCATTTCTCCACCAAAGGGAAAACCTGAGAAACCTGTGCACACTTAATTTAACACTGCTGTTCTTCTAACCCTAACAGTCTATATAACTGACAGACAAAATGCCTTAGCCTGTCAATATGGTATTAGACCAGGATATTTCCAGTTGAGAACAAAGGTTAAAGTCAAAAGTTGAGCAAAGCTTACCCTTCCCAAGATGTGTTTAGTCAGTGGAGACAAGGATAACTTGTCAAGCATGCCCAAGGGAATGAAGATCATGAGCTCAGAGTTGATGTACGGCGAGTGGGAGCAAAAGATTTAATGACTTCTGAAGCGCTGACATGTACAGCGGTGTACAGCGTTTGAAAGCTGTGGTGTGAGTGTGTGCCGCTGAGTCACATCACGCACGCTGAACACATCAACACATCGGCTGTCCCACATGGAGTCATAGGAAAAACTCTTCAGCCGGCAAATTGAGACCGCTGTGACCAAAACAGTCACGCAAAGACTGGCAGAGGGCGATACACTCACATAATGAACACAAACACACTTTTACAGTAACTTCCAAGTAGCAGATATGATGGACGTTCAAGACACACACATTATACACATTTTGCTTTGTGATTAGCAATTCAGAAAATATTGATTCCTTTTCTGTCACATAACAGATACCCTTGCTTGTACACTTTCCGTCAATGAAAGCCACTTTGGTGTGCTACTCTGGTGCTCAGAATCTGTTCAGTGAGAAACGATCATCTGCTTTGTCGTCACATGTTTCTCAACACCGAGCATCTTTACAGGAGGGAGGGAACGATCCACAATGCACACAGTAACCCCCAAGGCGAAGATTGCTTGTGTCCACTTGATCCCCCCCGACTCACTTTGTGATGATTGCTTCTCTCAGTAAGGAGATTTAAAATCTGCTTCTGCCTTTCAAACAATCCAGGATTTAGAGAAGAATGCACAGACATGAAACATGTTCGGAAACAGTTCAAATGTGTTCTTTATACCTAGAAATATTTAATATTACGAATAATCATCCTGGGGCTTTATTTTTTTGCAGACTTTCCTATTAATCCTAGCCTTTTCTCATGTGATTACTTGATAATCTGACTAAATGCGAGGATGCCGTGGAGTTTTTCGCCACTATCACAGCTATGGAGAAATGATTTTACAAGTGGCTGTATGATGGTTTGGTGCATCCCTCACATGGACACTCAGCAGACATTGCACCCCAGACAAAGCCAGTGATGAAGACTGACAGCTAAAAAACATGGATGTATCAGAGCAATATGATATGCAAAATCTGTATTTTATGATAAGGAAATGCAATCAACATGCTTTTCAGGCTTAAGATGGGGAGTATCACTAAATAAATATGAACATAACTTTGTTAGAAAGACATCTTCACAGGACATATTTAAACCCTTTATAAAATACATGGAATAGAAAATAAATTACTTTGGTTGAAATTGTCAAAAGCAGTTATTGCTTAACCTCAAGGGATCAGAAGTTAAGAGATTTCAGAAAACCTGCCCTACATTGTGTGTCATGACAATAGATTACATCATGCTTCTCCAAACCTTATAAATCAGTTTTTAAATAAAGGATTTAGCTGCATGACCTGACTCTTTCACAAAACTGTATCTGCACTTGGAAACAGAAAGGCAACCCTGCAGATTGTCTTTCACCTGAGAGCATCAATGCTTTTATACAGGACTAAAAAGGCAGAAATTCCCGCTTGCAGCCATGATTAAAAGCTAAGCTGTACTTATAGGAGGTGCATTCCTGTCAGTATAGGCCCTCTGTTAACTACCTCACAGACAGGACGACTGGATGTCACAGACAAAACTGCACATAGCAAAGAATCCACAAACGGAGAGAAAAGCCCTCTGAGCTTTAACAAAAACAACAACAATCTTGTGCTACAACTAATAGTAAACGCTCTGGGTAGAGTAGTAAGCTCGGATTTACACAGAAACAAGAACAGGTTGAGTGTTTGTTTTTTACCTTCGGCTTCTTAGACATGCTCGTTCTCCCACAATGCCCGGGACACCTGTGTCGCCTCTCCGTTCCACAGCGACTGTAATGAATTATGCAAATCCCCTGGTTTTTGTTCAGAGTACCATGACCCAGGGGTGCAAGCAGCTGACGCCTGGCATACAAAAAAAAACGGGATAACACTGACTGATGCGCTAGCTTGGAAAATTGCTCTAAAAAACAACCGGTGTCACATTTCTAGAGAGAAAATGAGATGTGGTCATCTTCAAGAGCTCTTCCAACAGCAAGTGTCATGCCTGTTGGTGTAGTAAAGAGTGTATGAAGGATAACACACACACACACACAGACACACACACAATCAAGTGTTTAAGCTGTGCAGTGTCATGGCTAGTGTTTCCTTCAGCTGGCCGGGAATTAAGCTTTAATTTGATAGCCTGACATCTGTTGCATGGTCAACCCAACTACACAGCGCTATAAGAAGCAGACAGAAACACACACCAGCCCTAAAACTCCGGAAACACTCTGTCAACAGATACTTTTTGTGATAGTGTTCCTGTTTGATGCTGAGCTGCCCGGCTGCAGTGGCAGAACTGACCGCTGTAGTAAAACATGTGACCTCTTGCAGCTGTACATGTGTGGCCAGACAGACAGGCTGTAACAGCACCATCTGGAGTCCTAATCCGCCCGGCACTGCCCACCCCTGTGATTATGAATGTGGCCCTCAAAGTCATTAGGCTTATTGGAAGGGGAAGTATATACCTGGGATCAGCGCACTGCAGAGGAGCAACAGCTGCATCGCTAAAAAGTGCATTTTCTGCAAAGAGATAAGTAAATTCACAGAAGGGAGGTTTAAAAATATGACAAAAAACCTCATATTCTACACACAGAGACGCAGTCAATGTGCAACCAACTACATTGTAAAAAAATATCCACAGAAATGAAAATGGCTGCACTTGTCAAAGACTATAATATATAGTCGTGTTTTCTAAACATTACAGCTTTCATCACGTGATCTAATTATTGACTGATGGTTTTAGGATTATACATTATATATTATGGTTAAAAAAGTCCATTCTACTTTATTAAGATCAATGGTGCTAAAACAAACAAGCAGACTGGGTTGTTAAAAACACTGAGTGAAACAGTTTTGTGTCAAAAATGTGAATCTCTCCGATGCTATTCAACTGCAGCTACTTTTTGCTGAGTGTGTTTTTCCTGATAACCCTCCAGATGCTACCCAGTTAAAGTGTACTGCCAGACAACGCTGATGCATTTTTAAAAGCAATCAAATGAAATGTTACTTTGAGTCAAATGAAAGATCCCTCTCAGTTTGAACATTGTTGGAAGCATTTGCTATAATGCAAGTACACAACTCAAAGTAAACGGTTTCTGAGACCTGCTCAATTATACAGTACCTGCTAGTAAGCTACATTAATGGCTCATTTGGACTGAGAGGCAGCACCGGGGCTTCTTCACCAGACACTGAGATACTTTAAAAGGTGCTCATCTTTCCAGCTCTGTGCGTGGAGGAATGATCAGGTTCATGGTGAGGACAGAGAGGTTTGCTGCAGAGAGCAGCAGCGTGACATATGCGGCATATGGGTGGGTTGAGCAAAAGTGGAGCAGTGTTTCCCTCCGGAGGAAAACACATATGTAGATCCCCTATTCATGCACATGTGCACACGTACAATATACTGGACAAAAAAGTCATCACAACACAAACGCCTGTTTAGGAGAACACAACATATGGAGGAGAATCAGGCCGCAGGTTCATCACGCCATGATTGTGTCACTTGCACCTGACACACAGTGACTCCACCAAGAGGGGGGGGGGGGGGCACAACTGCAGACTCAAGAGCGAGAAAATGGTTTTAAAGTGTACAAACAGAAAGATGGTAGATTATGGAGAAACTCCATCACATCCTCTCCTCCCTGCCCCACCCCCTTTTTCCCCCAAGTAGCTGATTTCATCCTCGCAAAGCCACTCTCACTTTAATCTCCCCTGATCCGTCTACACTGGCAAAGACTCAAATATCAAACTGACACATGTTCAAAGAAACCTGGGACAACATGGAAGACAATACAAAGTTTACCTGCTGCTTTTATAAGAAGAAAGAGATGCATACTGTTTAGATTTGGCCGACAAAACAACCGTTGTATTTCCTTTAACAGAGTTTGCAGAATGATAACCAGATTTGATAAAGTGGGCACGTAGTAGCTTGTAGTTATATAATACCTAAATCTCTAAGCCTCTCTTTGGAATAGCCACCGGGCACAGGAGCATCAGAGACCCATGGGAATATACTCTAATAGTCTCTACATAATCTGTTAAACCGGAAAATCGAATCAATTGTGATGCCCAAAATGCTACATGGCTTGTTGTTTGGAAAGGAGTACAGCATAGATAGAAAACACCACATGAAGGAGAAGTATTTTGAAGAGTAAAACTGCACCCACACACCTCACTTACCCACGAGACATTTTTATTCTTGGTTTGTTTGCTCATGGCAACGAGAGCAGGCCGGTAACAAGAGGAGCCCCCTCCTCAGCAGATTTCAGCCCCGCAGCCTGTTGTGTGCGCAGGTGTGAGCGGGATCAGGGGTGAGGGCCGGGGGCACGTCGCGCTCAGCCATAGATCATCATCTGCCACGCAGACCAAAAACGCCTGCTCTGACCGCACCCAGCATCAGTCAGCAGGACAACGACAAAGTTCTCTTCACGTGGCAAAAGAAAAGTCAGGCAAAAAGTCTCTTCCTCCTGACAGCACACAGTGACCTGATGGACTGATTATGCATTCATGCCGAGTATGAATATGAAACATCCCAGCAGGTTTAACCCCGCCCTGCTGAGCCTCAGCGCGCGCCCAATCGCCGTGCAGATCTTTGTGGCCGGCTCCCGAGGGTGAGCTTATAGAAGCATTAGGATGAACATGAGGAGAACAAGGCTCGGAGCTTACATGCAGGACCTCCAGAAAAAAAAACAGGAAGAAAATGAGGGAAACTACAAGTAATTGACCTGGTCTTCGTATTCTGTTGGTGCACTCATTATGTTCCCCTCTTTTTTTCCCCACTATTTTCCTGTCCTCTTCACCTACTTTATCTCACTTTCCTTACACCCTCTCCTTCCTTTTCTCTGGGGGATGTGTTCTCGCCCAGCTGGTACCTGTTGTCATGACACCTCTTTGCTAAGAGACAAGTGCTGTCAGAGAGAAAAGAGGCTGGTTAAAAAAGGGATTCCTTATCTCTTTCTTTCATCGGTTTCCATTCAGTGGCAGAATTAGGTCTAGTCTATAAAACTTCTCCTGACTTTCTCCCCTCTTACCTCTCACACATCTGATAACTCACCCCAACTCTCTCCTATCTTCCTCTCTCTTGCACCATCAGCTCCTCTCCCCCCACTTCACACCCATGGCTGTTCGTTTGCACAAGTGGATCTGGATTACTTTAAAAAGAGCAGTGGAGAGTTTTGAGGCTATGTGCTTGGGATTGGATTGGCTACACTTGAGGGGAACTGAATTTCAGAGAAGAGGAGTAAGGATATCCAGATCAGCAGTGGGAGAAAAGACACACTGTACATGAACAACTGGCAGAGTTTAGAGGGAAGGTGTGAGTATACAGCTTTGTCTTAATTCAAACCCTTTAGAGATACTTTTTAGACTTTTTCTAACTTATTATTATACTTTTTCTGTCCCATTTTATAACAATTTGAACTTGTAAAAGAAATGCTATATAGAGTTAATATTACTACTACAAATGATCAAGAATTGGGTATTGGTATTTCCCAAATATATATATTTTTAAATGCCTTCATTGAGGCTGAAACTTCTCTCCATTAACTGATTGGTGATTAAGTGTATAAAAAGTTGAGAAACAGTAGAAAAATGGCATTTAGAATTATTCAGTGGCCATACAAATGCCTTCAAATGCTTATTATGTCTGATTCAAAGTTTAAATCAGACAGCTTATGCTTAAATATTTGGCATTTTCTCTTGAATTTGGAACAATAAATAATGACAAACTAATAATCCATTGATAAATATGTTGTTGTAAAATGACTGATGACAACCACCAAATAACAGATACATCATTTA
The DNA here is from genome assembly GCF_036324505.1 of Eleginops maclovinus. Classification (NCBI taxonomy): domain Eukaryota; kingdom Metazoa; phylum Chordata; class Actinopteri; order Perciformes; family Eleginopidae; genus Eleginops; species Eleginops maclovinus. The sequence continues at coordinate 5,119,066 of NC_086369.1, forward strand.
AACCCCAATACCAGTTCAGGGTCTTAAAGCAGGACTTTCCACAGCTCCAGATCCATTTTTAACGTCCGTCGTTCTAATTAGCGGTCTGTAGTGTCCATATGGGCCGGCAGCCCTCCTCTGGTGCACAGGCTTGTCTGCATGTCTCTAATGTTAATTGGCCTCTCAGAACATCTGCTCCTGTTTTAAGTGATGCTCGCTTTGCCCTCGCTGCCCCTCGCTGTCTGAGGTGCCAGTTTAATGGGCACAAGCTGCTCCTTCATCTCTCTAATGATGGCATGATTGTCCATTTTGTTGCGGATGCTTTACCTTTTGCATGTACTTATTGGACACATGGTGGAGCATAAAGATTGGGATAGGTGAAAGGGAGTGATGGTATCAAATGTAACTTAAGTGAACCATAAACTAAAGAATAACAGCTCCACCACCACAGAGAATCCACTACAGACATATTTCTCCCTAAAGCCATGTGTCGTACTGTAACATAATGCTAATAAATGGAATTAGTGAATAGATTGTGCCAGAAACTGCAAGCCTCACAGAAATGGATGACGGCACTCCAGGCCTTAAAGCAGCTGCTTTCCACTGATAGCAGTGAAGCAGCCAATATGATGTGCTGGAGGAGCGAGTCAAGGCTAAAATTAAACATTTACCACAGGGAGCAAATTACTTCACAAGTATGGATCTCATTTAGTAGGTTGTTAAACGGCACACCAGTAGAGTATGTTCACAATATACATTCACAGACTTCGGCCCCGCAGCATGTGTGTTTGCATTTTGCCGAATTTTCTTGACAAATTAAAGTCAAATGTTTTAACAGAGTGAATTTTGTTTTATCACTCCATAAATAAATGAAATACTATCAACAGCAATAAAAGAAAACACATTTTCCTACGTTTTGAGGAATAAATATGATTTAGATTAGGCTATGAATGATAATTCTCATGATTTCCTTGCAGATTGTATTTAATACAGGCGAGTAATTAATATTCAAAGCTATAATAAATATATGTATTTTGCCGTTAGGTCAAAATCTTTATTTTAGCTAACTCTTACTTGATTGGAGATGTAACTTCTTGTCATATGTATTATAAATATTATCCTGATTATTTATTTACCAGCTTTTGGTGAACATTGGATTTGTTAATGATGTAAATAAAGACTTTATAGACTTTTTAGAGACTAAGTCAATCAAATAGACCTTTTTCTACTCTTAATTTATCTAAATGTTCACATAGATTTTACAGCTTATGGTAAAAGCACACAAAGGAAACAAGGTATAGTAAAAAGGGTGGGTATGTGGTGGTTATTTGGGTGATCAAGACACCTCAAATAATGGATTTTTAAGCAGTCAACAAAATGTCCATAGTGATATATTGGTAAATTGTTGGATTTACTCAAAAAATTAGCTGCGTCTTTCCCCCCATGATTTCACAGTTTCCAGACTAGTGAGGATTTTAAACTCAGACTGCCCGTTGTAACTGATCCGGAGTCAGAGCACACATATTCAGCACAGCGTCACTGACATCAGTGTTTCCAGGCTGCAGTGAAGCTTTACTCTACATGTGCCCTCACAGATATACATCACACTTTCCAGTTCCACAGTGAGGTGAAAGATGATGTAAAAGCAGCAAAAGTCCACCTAAAGTCGAGACATTCCTCGGGGCCTCTGTGGCCAATTAGCTTCTCTGTTTTCGGACATTTCCGTACTTTCTGGAAAAGTGAAAGAACGCACTGCTGCTGCCAAGGAAACCCTGCTCCAGTCTGCGCTGCGCTGGCCCGACACCCCTCCCTGGGCGTGCTTCCCAATGCCTGGAAAACTGGGAATTCCAGCTCTCACTTTCGCCAAGGGAGATTACCTAACCACTAGCACAGTATTTTCTTGGGTTACACAATCTTCTATGTGTTTTCTTAACTTTTTTCATTGTTAATGGTAGATATAATACTCCCAGTTTTATTGATACTTTTTTTCCAAATGTACAGCATGGCAGTTAGCAAGGCTTTACACTTTTTGTCATGTCTTTACTGCAGACAAACATTTAGATATTGAGGTAATATAAGGCAATAAATGGTTATAAAGGGACATTGAAAAGAAGATGATTGCAAAACCACATATCTACTGATCCTAGGATAAGTAAACACAAAGTACCAGAAAACTGAATTTTGAAAATAATAAACCTTGTTTATTCATTGCTATGTTCACTGGCTACTACTGCTGCATCATGGCAAACAGGCAAGCCTAGAAAACCAACAGGGGAATGGGTTGAGGCCTTCTGTGTCCAATTAGTCGAGTTTCCGTGAGGAGTGTCTGGGACTGGCCACTCAGTCTCTGAGACGGAGTCCCATCCGGCCGGGTCTCCGTGCTCCACATTCCATCTAGAGCGGAATTACGTTCCACCCCATTTCAGACGTAAAACGGTGGTTTGGTGCTCCATATTGGAAACATGTGAGAGCTGTGTCACAGAAAGAGTGGCGTGTCACGGCAGCCGGGGTCCTTTCAAGGTCAGCACTGAGTACAGTTACCGGACTATCCTCTGTGAGTCTGGTTTAAACAGTCCTCATCATATTCATTTCAACTTGACCACAGAAATTAAGCACAAACACATGTTGCCAGTGAGACTCCACCATACCGCAAGGTTGGTTTTCACGCGAACACCTTACACATGGGGCTTAGAGCGTCCGGTTTGGAGTATCAACAGCTGGTCCTACATTAATCCACTCAGTCAAATTAAAGCTTACTCACTTGTAGAGTAAATGTTGAATCAACCTACTGCAGCCAGCAAATCCAGATTGTGTAACCAACCACAGCAGACTGCACAGGACCACTACTGTTGTTCCTTCTCTGTAATAACTGGGATAAAGTTGGCGTCCCAAGCTGGACCCTTCAAAGTCCACATTTCTAGACAGGATACGTCACAATGGGCCCAAATGCCTTGGTCTCTTTTCAAAGTCTACTTAAAAGAAACGCAGCCCTTTTTTGGCTTAATTTTCAGAATCACACACAAGTGTATCACTTCCAGTCCTCAGCATTACATAATGCATCACGAGGCCTTCCAGAATTCAAGGGATCCTTCCCTACCTCCAAAAAAAAAGCACTAGCATGGCTCTAATGAAACTTGGTTAAAGGGGGTAGCATGGGCTAAGGCAGAACCTGTGAAATTTCACAGCAGATCTGAATCAATAAATGCATTATTCTTCACTCAAGAAAGATGGCATATACGGTTATCTGTGCAAAAGGCAGAGATGATTGGAAATTCCCACAGGATGGGAGTCAATTTCAGTATTTATCACGTGACTGGGACAGGGCAGAAAATAATGGAAGAAATCGACAAACCAGTCTGAATCACATATAGCACATTCTCAAGTTATTGACTATTATATCACCCAAACACACACTGAGTTTCTCAAATCAAAGAAACCAGCAGTTCTGCCCTCAGCAGGGAATTTCAAACACAGCCTGTTACTATGTCGTTAAACACACATATCCTACTCTATTGCCATATCACCGTTTTGGTCAATCCAAGGATCCTGTGGCTAAATGATCTCTGAACATTTTGTCCAATGAGCTTCTGTCTTTGATATGGGAATGAGACCATAACTCATTTCAGACTGTAAAATAAAAAAAGAACACCTCATGAAAACTTTATATCTGAGCCTTAAGGGCCTAAAGCATTAAAGCTTGCTCTCTGCATGGAAAAGGTGTGTTTATGCATTTATGAATGTGTGTGTTTGTGTGTGAGTGAGAGTGAGTAAAAGTGAAACATGGCCATCTAGTGGTAGAGCTCATATATGGAGGACTATCTTTATCTGCAGTATTGGAGGTATTGAGTATATGAGATACAAATAAAGGAAAACAAAGATCAATAGACACAAATATGCCTATTTTGCTGAGCTCTGTTAGTGAACCTTTTAAAAAAAGGGATATCTTTTTCCTTATTGCTTTACACAATGGTGTCTACAGAAATCCAGCCCACGTGAATGACATACAAAGCCCAGTACTGAAAACAAATGCATCCATCAAATTTAGACACATTTCCTTTACTCTGCATTTCATGATGTCCAAAAGCCACAGTGATCCTTTCCTCAATACACAGCTTTTAAGTCACAACACAAAGCCCTCAGCGGAGTATGTGTCTACAGTGTGAACCCTCCATATTCAACTACATTACAACCTCAGCCGTGTCCCAGAATAAATATGAAATAAAAGATTGATCGTGTCTGGCGGCGCAAACGGAGCTCTGCACAAAACTGTCGGGGCCGGTGCAGCTGAAATATTTCATCTAAATCCTGCAGCAGTAAGGACTGGTTCAGGATAGAGATCTCGCAGGGAGCGGGGGGATCAACATCGAAGGGGGACGCTGGCAGGCAGCCACTGATCCATCCAGTCTGGGGCTTTGAAGCAACACTGTACATTTTCAGTAAAGTTGTGTATGCATTAGAACCTCAGCATGGAGCAGCTCATCATGAAACCATCCTAATAGAGAGCTTTAGGCACATTAGTCCACACATGCTTCTGTCCTAATCTCTCTCACACTCCTCTGTGATAAATCAGCCTGTAACTCACATATGGAAGCTGTGCTCTCCGGCGATGGCCCAGCCCACAGCACGGCATGAAGGGGACCAGGGCGGGGAGGAGCGGACGGCCGTCTCACAGACTCCCTGTCAGGCAGCGGCATCCGCTCAGCCTCGGTCCATGCCGGCACACTTCACCCAGAGGGGTGTTGCGGACCACCGAAAGACGCAGAGGTGATGACGAGGACAGAGGAGTGAGCAGAGAACTGACGTATCCACACCAGCCCCCTACTGCTGTCCACCCACCCCCCACATGTGCGCCAGAGCTCCCCCCAAAATCAGAAACTCTCAGGATTCAAGTCCCCCTTTCTCCTCCTCTTCATCCTCTAACCATCTCCAGACTGTGGCAGTGAGGTGCAGGTTGGACTGTTTACCCCACCCCGGATTCTGTGCCGGCTCCAGCAGATCCTCTGAGCTGCCAAATCCTCTGCAGTGCTGCTGCACTGTGGCAGAGTGGTACAGTGGCAGGCACAGGTTCAGCTGCTGCTGGATTAAGACACACTCATCACCACATACACACACAAGTTCCTTCTCAGCACGGGAAGGAGGTGGAGTTCCTCCGAGTGTCCTTTATTGACCGCTGTCCCTTGCTTCCTAATGGAGGACGCCGCCTCTTTATTCCCCGCCTCCTTTCATCCAGTCAGCTTTAAAAGCTTCACACACACACACACACACACACACACACACACACACACACACACACACACACACACACACACACACACACACACACACACACACACACACACACACACACACACACACACACACACACACACACACACACACACACACACACACACACACACACACACACACACACACACACACACACACACACACACACACACACACACACACACACACACACACACACACACACACACACACACACACACACACACACACACACACACACACACACACACACACACACACACACACACACACACAGACTTTCTTTTTGACTTAAAGCCTTCTTCTTTTCTCAGGTTGTATTGCCTTTCCCTTATTCTTTCCTACTGTGTCGTGCAGTACTCATTAGCATTGCGTTACTCTTCATACGTTCTCCGTCCAGACTGCTACTGGTTTCAAAAGGAGCTGCGCTGTGCTTTCTTAGTGTGTGTGTGTGTGTGTGTGTGTGTGTGTGTGTGTGTGTGTGTGTGTGTGTGTGTGTGTGTGTGTGTGTGTGTGTGTGTGTGTGTGTGTGTGTGTGTGTGTGTGTGTGTGTGTGTGTTTGCAGCAACTCAACTCCGCCTGTGGTGCAGGGGGAAGAGAGTTAGGTCCCGCCGAGTGTGAAGGTGTTCCTGTCACACACCTTCACTCCATTGTGCCCTTCCCCGCTGCGTTCAGGTGATTGAGCCCTGATCAACTGCTGCGGCGTAAGTGCTGCGTCAGCTAAAAGGCAAGGGCACATATCCTCCCTCACCGCCTCACTTTCAAATGAGAGGCACATGTGGCGGGAGGCTGCAGAGGTGATCTACATCATAACAATCTGATCTGGCAACAAGGGCACGCAGCATGAGAGACGGGCTGACTTTGGTTTTGAGTGTCTTTCACGCAACACTAGCAAATGTTTAATACATTGAAGATATATTTAAATGATGTGGATTTCTCTGAATATTAAGATAAAAGCAGACGTTCTCAAGTTAATCGGGATGCATTACAGTGAACACACCGTGGGTTTAATAAGCTCATGCTGCATGACTTAATTTGGGAAGTACTCAAAATGAAGCCATATTCAACTAACAGTTACATCATTTAACTGAATAGTACAGTTTAGTAAAACACTTGAGTCTTTCCACATGCTTCGATTAAGTAACTTTGTTCAGCAGGAGATGCTTATATTTAGTAATAAAGTTAGTCACTGGAAATCTGAAGTAGTACCTTTTAGAGTAGAAATGAATGACCTTTGAAGAGAGAAAGAAGGTATGTTAAAGGTGGTCATGGTTGTGGTTTCTCTGTGTATAAGCACCTCGCTGTGGTCCCATAATATCCTCTTGTATTGCAGCCTCAGCATGCTCCATCTCTATATTGTGCAGGAGTCCAAATCTCTCATTACATAAATAAAAAACACAGCTTGATGGATCTACTGCAACACACATTAAATCAGTGTTTCTCCTGGGTACAAGGTGCGGCACAGTGAAGGAAGTTAGGCACTAGAAAAAATAACATGATTTCTGCTCTCAGACAGAGCTCCATCACGATGAAGACAAACTCCACTATCTGCCTGACGAATCAGAAGAATTCACTAAGCAGGTACTCCCCCCAGCAACAAATAACTACTTTCACTATTATTTTGCATCGTTGAACCCATAGGGTTTGATAAAGGAGACATAGAAATGTCAAAGAGTCACCAAACATAAAGCTATGATAGGATTGGGTTTAAGTGGCTAAGCAGTGAATGAATTAAATAGGCCAAAAGGCAGAAATAAAGTCTATTTCTCTGAATGTTAAATATTTCTTCAATTTGAAACATAAAAGTCTGCTAACAGTGTTTTTTATTAACAGTGTACAAAAGTGTTACAACTGTTTTGTGGCTGCAGAGGTGGTTGCGCAAAATATGAAAAATGACCTCATGCAATGTCACGATTGCCACTGAAGTTTAAAATGAAGGGTGTAAAGTTTAATGAAGTGAGTACCAGACCTCTGTAGCCCATCTCTTTAAAAAGTACAATTAAATGTAGTTCATATAAGTTAGAAAAAGCTTAAGCTCCTTTAAATGAATATTTAAGTGTTGGTCATAAAGGTATGTGCTTTCGTTCTGAGAAATAGAAAGATTGAGGCACTCTTTAAGAAGCTACATCCAGAGGCTGGCTACCTTAGCATAACAACTGGAAACAGCTAGCCTACATTTGATCAAAAATGAAACCAAATCCTACTACCAGCAACTCTATAGCACTAACTAAAACTTCATACATTATTCCTTCATGTGCAGATGGTGTGTATCCAGCTTGGTGCTCATCAGTGGTAGTGTCAGTACAGGAGCAGGAAACATATCTCCTGCTTGGTCCGACAGATGCTCAGGCCAACATAAATCTGCCCCCTACTTTCATCAACATTGAAGCTTCTATATTCACTGCCAATAATTCACTGGCTGGCATGTGTCTGCTGTGATGGAGAAGCGACATTGTAAACAGGGACATGTGCACCTCACAGTGAGAAAGGAATCCATTATATCAGGTAATCTGCCACGGCCTGTCTCCGTTTGAGAAGTTATGATCGCTCAGCTGCTGCTGATAAAAAATACTGCAGGACATCATGTCTAAAACTCAATTCCTGCCCGTTTAATACAGGATCAATAAAATACGCAAAGTAATTTTCTAAAACAAAAATGCATCCTTTCTTGCCATCTTATCTGTCAGATCATACCATAATTCAACAGCAAAATCCGTCTGCATGCAACAGAGAAATGTCTCCATCACTACCCTTTAGACAATGTGAACACATCACAGAGGCAGCAGACACCTGATGACGAGAGCAAACTTCCACGGCATGAGACTGAGGTAATAGAATGCATCCATCCAATGATTACATTAAAACCATGCACTATTGTGAATCACTTAGATTAACTTCGTGTGAGAGTAAACTAAAATATTTGGTTTTGGGGGCAGTTTGCTAGAAAAAACATGCTATTTAAAAAAAACGTTTCCTTGGCAATTAGGATGTATTTGGCATTTTAACAACCAAACAGTTAAAGCAATAACATAAAATCCCCAGCAGCAATTTTATGCATTTTATGGCATGGCACACAAACTCAAATAACTACTAAAAAAAGGTGATAGTTATGACTTCACCACTAATAGCATGAGCAGAGAGCCTTGACCTTGTCCACTTAGGGGGTATTGCATCAACACAGTGCCAAATTAATTCAGCTCAGGCTGCAAACAGCAGGGTGGGCGAGCATGGAGGCTGAGAAACTTGGATTAAGGTCAGTGTGAATGCAAGCCATACAATGTCGAAGTGACTTTTAGCAAAACCTTTCTTCTTAGGTTTGTCCCTTTTGCTTGTTACAACCAAAAGGTTTTTCCCCACAGAAAAATGTATGTTTAAAAAAGAAGACTTAGTGGTTAGTTGCTTTGTCAAATGTAGTGGACAAATGACAAAAGTAATAGCTATTTTCCTCATGATTCAGAACCCAGCTACAAATGTTGCACTTTGATTCGAGTACTTTGGCACTTTCACTGTAAAACAATAACTCGTTGAAATACCTGCATTCAATCATTCAGCCACTAGGTGACAGTACTGTGCTTTTAGGATGGCTGATGGAGCAGCAGTGGTTACCATTTCCACATTTACTGTATTTAACCTCCATGCAACATTACTGCAGTTTGTTGCCAGAAACCACATATGGCTGTCCAGAAATATCTTGGAAAACTATGACATAAGTTGCTCGAAGTTCAGAGAAAGGTCGGCATGGTTTATGTTAAACTTCACTTCCAGAATTCCAGTGGCAGCTTCTCCATACCACTGCAGTATGGCACCGATATCCGTTACTTAAAAAGTCAAGGGTTGCCAGATCTGATAAGTATCAGAGTACACTTTTTGCGTCAACCCCTTTTCTCGATTAAGAAGAGAAAAATAATCTAGAGGATGATGAAAAGGAAAAATGCCTGCAATCAGGGAGTAAGACGGGGTTTCTTGCCCTGACTGGATGCCTTCCATCATCACATACATTTTTCCAGCCTAAATGTACAGACAGAGAGGGTGAAGTGCAACAATGTGAAAAAGAGCTGCTGCTGTTGGAGACTTCAACACGCACTGTTACATAGAGATGGAGGTGGAGGTGGAGGCGATACAGAGCCTGGTGCAATAATTTACATAAACAGTGCGAGTGTGGGAAGAAGCATGGAGGTTAATTATGACATAATACACTGCCTCGTACGCAAATACCAGCTTGAATTACTCATGTCCGCCTTGTATATCATTTTTCTTTTGTACGACTAAGTCTCATAAGATTATAAGCCCCTAAAATCTCTTTTGGCAGGTGATGTTACAATTAATCAATTCATTTTCAAACCAGTTTGTTCTTATTCCATTTGTGTTTTCCTTTGCTACAAAAACTGGTGTCTCTAACTGTATCTCAAATCCAGCTCCAATAGCTCAAAGAGCCAGAGGGCAAACTGACATGCTCATTAGACTGTTCCTCAGGCATTCATTTAAAAGGAAGCTGTGGAACATTCACCAACAGAACACCAACAGAACTCTTACAGCCCATCAGAAAAGAATTATGTTTGCAGAGTCGGTGTCTTTTTTTAAACTCACTACTTAGGTCAACTTTTGAAGACTTGCTTTGAAGCCGTTCTTCGCCGTGTGTTTAATCCTGCTGCTTTGTTTCTCATTCTCTGTAAAGCACTCTGTTCACTTTGCTTTTTGGACAACTGCTATATAAAGAAAGTGTATTATTATTCTGAGTCATAGGGGGATGGATTGTTTCCCAGGATGCATTAGGCACAAAACAGATGCTGTCAGTCTGCAATTGGACAATCACTCACATTTACACCTATAGGCTGAACAGTTTCTTCTTCTCAAATACAGTCCTCAAGGCTGTTCCCCATGTTTGCAGTCTTTACGCTAAACCAAGCTAAGCTAACCGACTAAAGGTCAAGGCTTCACATTCAGACAAACAGGAGAAAGACATGCTTTTTTAAATCCAACTCTTGCCAAGAAAGCAAATTAGCGTGTTTCTCCCAACAAAAAAAAAGTCTAACTATTCCTTTAACTACTTCCTCTAACTGATACCAAAACATCTGTTTTCCTGCCTCCTGAGAAATGGTTTGACGTAGATGTCTGGACTGTAAAAGGAAATCTGTGCAGAGAGCTAAAACAATGATCCTAATCTCAATACTATTTATTAGCAACTGTAGCCTCGCACAGTGTGCATGAACAGATGGACGATGCACCACAAATCACAAATTGTTTGCGAGACCATTTCTTTGCTTACACTGCAGTCCACCCACACACAAATGAAAATAAACCATCCACCTGATGCTGACAAATATATGACAGTTCTGCCCTTCTTCCTTCTCAATGGAGCGCCAAGCTCCAGTATGACGCTAACCTCGCTACTCCCACGACTGAGCGGTCCGGTCTGGCCTGGACCTCCACCCTTCCCAGCCTCCTCCATACTCCCCCGGGCTTCAGGCTGCGACCTCAGGGAACATCTCTCATCATTTCTCTTTCAACCTACTCTCAGTCTGCCGTCTGCCCCTCTCGCTCTCTAGCAGCGTGAGTAATTCTGTGTTTCAGAAGATGTTTTAACGCAGCCATTTCTATGACGCTCGGGGCAGCAGTGGATCGATTGCACGGTGACCTTGACTACTCTTGGCGGTTCTTAAGACGCCTACAGTACACCAGGAAAATAGGGCGTTAAAAGCAACAGGTCAGACAGGTGGGAAAGAGAAGACAATATACAAAATCCAGTATGTCAAATATTCTTTGGAATGAGCAGCTTTGAGTGTTGTCGTTGAGGCTAAAAATGGTATCACAAAATAACAAAACATATGTCAAACTGATGAATAGCTAGTAAGTAAACCACACAAAGGTTGGCGTCATACTTTCCCGGCACGGTGTTAGTTCAGCGAAGTGAAAATAATCACAGGCGACTATGATTGAGCACAATGACTGTTGAAATAAGGTCAGTTAAAAACTGCTGCTATGATAACACAAATGAAAACATTGTTTACATTATTATACAAACAGAAGAGATGTTACTGGAAGGTCTGCTATTCCTGGGCCCTCTGGCGGCAAATATCTAAAATGGGATATGTGCCTGGCATGCTAGGGCCTCACTGACCCCGAAACAGATAACTCCTCCACCCTCACCACATCCCTGTACTGTCTCTTACTTTAATGGGGCTCTCATTTCTGTAAGTTGTGGAGTTAAGTCACATATAAACGCTCACTCTCAGCCTAATTGAGTTTATCTGTGATGACTCAGAATGAAAGGGAACTCCACATTGGGGGACAGGACTGTGGGAATGGGTAAAAGCTCTCACGGTTGGGAGTGAAATCCGGCGATTTCTCGCCAAGCGGCTCCTGATGTTGATAGCAGCTCATTCAGAACTTCTCCACAACCTTGAGACGAAGCACAAAGCAGGCCGGGAGTTTTTTTTGTTGCTCTGATCTCCTCTAGCTTCCCATGCCAAAGACGATGCGTGTCTCCTCCAAAAAAGGCAGAAACATTTAGGCAGGGGCGCGCATCCTTAACCCGGCCCATCCTGTCGCCTTGCAAGTCCGCTCAACAAATACCAGACACGTCAAGTGTGTACCTCGCAGCGTCTGCTTTATAACAGGCAACTGTGTCACTGCTCAGGATGCAGCACAGAGGAGAGGCCTCCACTTAACATACTGTACCCAAAGGTGTTTACAGAGGGCCTTCACTGCAGGGCACATCTCATCCCTGATGGATGATGATGATGATGATGATGATGATGACTGGGGCTGGGCTCTTATGCCCGTTTGCAGTTACTGTCAGGGATTGCATTCCTGAATGAAGCAACTGTAGCCAGGAAATGTTTTTACTCATTATGATATTCTTTCATGGTGGACAGAATAATCAGATACATCTTGAGATTGGGAAGCAACAAAAGGTCTGCGTCCTGATTCAACCTGCAGTGTACTCTTAACCCATCGAGGTGTCACAAAGTTTTAACATTTTTAAAAAGCTAACTGCCTTACCTGGCGAACAAGGCTGTTGGTGGTGGTGTCGGAGGAGGTGCTGCCATCTGACCCCTTAAATCGACCTTTCCTTCGACCTCCTTTGCCTTGAGACTACAGAGAACCGAAAGGGAAAGAGTGCAATTGTTGAAGAAGAGATACTGACCATTTATATTTACCTTAATAAAATACTCCCATGCACATGTATACATGGAAACTGCTTCTTGTTGCCTTAATAGTTTCTCCTGTCCAAACTGAACTCTTACTAACAATATTCCAACATAAGATATAATGAAAAACAAGGAGTGTAACCAACAGTTCTCACTATAAAGTAAATTGTCTGCTAATAGTATTGTCTTTAAAATATAAAATAATAAGAAATGTTGAAACCAGAGAATCTCCGCTTGAAATATAAAGAAATAAATTAGGCTAGTCAATCAACTAAAAACAAGTGGGCTACCGTTTCATAATTTGTTTTTTTTTGGCCCCAAGAAATTGTTTTGTAGCCTCTAGAATCTGACATTTAAAATCTTTGATACCAGTAAACCAAATAGCTTTGGGTTATGGGCAGATAGACAAAACAAGACAGTTGATCAAATCTACAAGCGGGACATTTTGATGGTCATTTTGTAGACCAAGCCATTTATCAGTAGATAAATATCTGTAAATGTAAACCGCTTCAGGCTCTCGGTGTACATTTGGGCATGGGAGTGTTGTTTAAACAACGCTTTGAAAGAAATTTGAAGCTATCCTTTTAGCTGGTTCAATTAGTTAAGTACAGCTTTCAGTGTTTTATTTGAAGTATAACATTATGACTGGGATCATAAAACATTGGTAATGATGAGGGTGGTCTGTTATATGCATGCTGATATGATGAGGGGCTGGAAACGCAATGCACTCAGCTCAAGGGTTCATAACGCATGTGTTGCTAGTAGCAACTGAAAAACAGGAATTCATTTTTAAATCTGCCTTTTATTCCAGTCCGTTCCCCCGGGACATGTTAATCACGCATATAAAAAGAGACTGAAGTATTCTGACTTCTTCTCAAGAGCCAGTCATTTAGGACTGGTTGTGCTGCAAAAAGGAGCCTGAAGGAACAGGAAGAGCTTTCATTTACCTGAATAAACTACACAAAAAAATCCCGATACAGGTTGAATAAAGGCTCTTTATACTGCAAAAGAAAGATATTGTATAACTCATATTTGAAATGTTACCTGAGGCTTTCTGATGCAGATGTATTCATTCATTTTCAACATTAACTACCATTTCACAAGGAAACAGTTTTACTCGATTTGATTTTTTATTCAATGTTTTTGAATTTGAAACATGTACTACTGCATGTTAAAATAAGCTTTACTACAGCAGCTAAAATAGGAAAAAGCTGTCAGTACATTAAAAAATAGCTAAGCCTGTATGAAATACTATGACACTGAAAGAATATAAATACCTTTTTTAAACTTTGAGTCATCAAACTATATTTCCTTGTAATGGGTGCATTGGAATACAATGGTTTCAACTTAAATGTAAAGGTGTAGCCTTAAAAAATGAAACTATAGTAAACAACTATAACAAATAGGTTAAAGATGACAACAGATATTAGGCTAAAAAGACAGATCAAAATTCAAACATAACAGCTTCGACGACATTTTTAACTAAAATTAATTACCGTTCAAAGTGCACGAGGTGATGTCCTTGCGGCTCACAGAGCTGTGCGTGATCAAAGCCTAATTAAGCAGCCACCAATGGGCGCGAGGAAGTGCACAGGTGAGCTAAAGTTGACCTGCTACTTTCGGCTGCTAAGCTAACTTCCAACAACTGCAACGTGCTTTAAAATGAAAATGACGGTGCTACTAAAATTAGCATTAACTTACTTGTAACATTGGATGTTCCAGCGAGTCCATGCGGTTGTCCAGATGCGTTGCTGCTCTTGTTTTGGGAGTGCTGTTGACGACCATCACACCCTTTGAGAAAAGCAAACGTTCAACAAAACATTTCGGCTTGGACAGGGGCCCCAGCAGTGTCCAATATTAAAGATAAACCGCATTTTAAAATATGTTCAAGTCACTAAGTAGAAAACCAGGCGCAGCGGCAGGCACCGCCAATCTTCAAGTTTGATACAGGAGGTTGAAAGGAGGAGCCTGAGCGGAAGAGCTTTGTAAAACACTTTTCCTTCAGTTCAGATGATGCTGATAATGATTTGAATTCTCGGATATTATAGCCTCCCTTCAGCATCACTGATCCTCCTCACCAGTGCCCTCCTACACTGGCTGCTCCATGCAACCTCATCCAACGCCAACACCTTCTCACAGCACAAAGGATGGCAGAGGATAAATACTTCCACGCTGAAAATATGAATAACATGTATGATGCTTTTTACATTGGAGTCTCACAAATAAGTAAAATGATTCCCTCTAACGAAATAATGAAATAGACATATAGGCAGATAAGAGGACAATAAAGCCAAACAAAAATACATAGAATGGAACTATTTTGCTTAAACAATAGGTGAAACATGTAGGTTATAGGTCTCTTTATCAGAGGTATACTTAATCAATAAAGTATACCTTATCTTAACTAAAGTGTTGTTTATATTTCATGGTATTAATCCAAATCTGTAAAGTAACTTAAGTTACAAAATAAATGTAGTGGAGTAAAAGTGCACGCTTTACCTTTGAATTGGAGTAAAAGTACAAGTATCACAAAATGGTACTTAAGTAAAGTACTTGAGTAAATGTACCTAGTTACTTCCTAGCTCTGCTCTTAATATACATGATGTAGATGAATATGAACATCATGTATACATGACACACAGTATACATTGTTTGGAATAGTGATAAAATAACACTTTAAAACATCTAAATATATCCTAATTGCAATGATCTAAAATTTACAAATCGCAACATCCCTTTAAATTTCAGAATGTGCAACCCAAAAATATTGGACAATTTTACCACTTTAACCTGTTGTGATGCACAGCCCTGTATTGGTGGTATATCCTCTTACATGAGACCATTAAAGCTATGCAAATTCTGCAGCTGAAATAAAAACCCTTCCTCAGAGACTGTTTTTTAATTTATTATCGCCCTCTAGTGGTTTATTGTGCGTTTGCATTTTAAAGGATCACCATTGATCAAAGTCATTATTAGTACTATTCAGCCTATAGAAACAGCTGAGTAAAGTATTCAGTGGCTCTGCAGGGAGCTTTCCAAAGTCAGAAAAAATAAACTTCATATTGTAATGATGACACCTCGGCAAGGGCTTCATGGAAATCTCAGGAAGCCGGCGGCACAGGAAAGGAGTAAGAAAGATATGTGTGTTTACCAGGCACAGATGGTATAATAAAATATGCTTCTGAGTTGCATTATGGGACATATAGGATCGTACTCATAAAAGTGCATGCATGAATCCACACTTTCATGCATTCACACAAGCACCATGCCAAATGATAGACTCCTTAAGGCTTTATACTGCGTTAATCAAAAGGTGGGGAAATATTTATCCATCAACAGAGAGGCCTGTTCGCTGGTCGTAAAATGTAAAAGTTTTCAACTGATTTCATGTGATTTGGTACCCCCTTTAAATTAGATACTAAAAAGGCACAATGTTGAGCTGCTGTTTTCAAGATTGCTTAAGATTGATGCTTACCTTTTTTAACATTCAAGAAATACTTTGTAAGTCCTGATTGCAAATACTGAAACACCAGTAGTAACAATATGGTGGATTTGTGTGAAAACAATAACAGGTGCAAAGGATGATTTTCCGTCAGATCATTTCTTATCCAAGAGAAAACACTTTTATATTTCCTTTTTTTTGTCTCTCTCTCTCTTCGCGTTTCCAATGTTCTGCTGCCCTGGCGACCCCGCAGCTGAACTCTGCTTCTGACAGCTTTCTGATGAGCAAGTGAGGACACTCAGCGCTCACACCAACACGGCCCAGATAAAAAGCCCTTCCTTCCTCTATCCTGGCAGCAGTTGCCTTGAAACGACACACACATGCCAAAAAATGCCTCTTTGGTGCATAAAAAGCAGATTCTCACACACACACACACACACACACACACACACACACACACACACACACACACACACACACACACACACACACACACACACACACACACACACACACACACACACACACTTTCCTTGAAATGCCAATGGGGCTGGCATTTCCAAAATAACAGCAGAAATGCTAGAATAGGAGAAAAAGCCGTGGGCTTCCTGCTATTGTTTGAACATTACTCGGGAAGTCACAATAAATGGTGTCAGCTTTTTCTGATAGCTAAATAATCTCTAACACTGTCAACACAACTGACTTTGCACTTTGATAGCAAGCTCGCTTTGGCAAATCAACATCATGCAAATTGTGCAATGAAACTAATCCCCAACACAAATAAGGCGAATGCTCGACAGCTGTTTGTTTAGATTTGAAAGGAAATGATGTTGAGAGCACCAGAATTTAATCGCAGTGAGCTGATTAAGAGCAGGAAAATCTTCTAGTAAGCCCACTCATTCTGCCAATATCACAAATCCAATTTGATGCACAATTAAGTTGATTTATTGTGTTTCATTTATCTCATTGCACTGATATCCCTCTCTTCTTCCTCCACCTCCTCCTGCAGGCCCACTCTGGCCGGTAAAGAGCGTGTGCGCTGTGTGGGCCGTATCGCTCCAGAGCTTCTGTCTTGAACAGCGAGCATTAGTCATCCATGTTGGTGGATGAAGGGAACAAGTAGCTCAGGTGGGTGGAAGTGCCCTCATATCGGATCATAGAGAGGCCTCAAAAACAAAGGAACAATGCCTCTGAGATGAGAAGCTACAAGAGAGCAACATTTCTCTAAACAGGGCTTCAAAAATAAATGCATTTTAGTGCAGCTCATTCCTAACAAAGACAATAAAGCGTTCTCATTAAGCCGTATTCTAAGCCTCTAGCATTCAAAATGACACATTCTATTAGTATTAAAATACCAAGTGCACATGAATCCAAAAAAGTAGATTTACAATACTTTGTATCTTGCATGTGTTTAATCAAATGATTTGATTGTGTGAGGCATTATAGATATTTCACAGAACAACAGATATGCACATTTGTACCTGAATTTGACAAATAAGGTCATAATTAGAGTTTTCACTATTTACCGTCTGTAACATACAAAAATAAATCATCAAGTATAAAAAAAAGAGAGAATTCATACAGCTAACATTTACCATCCAGTGCTGCGACTAAAATATCCTGAAATACTCACTTGACTTGACTTGAATACATTTCCAAAAACACTAGAACGTAAGTCAGCATTTGTTTTGGCTCGACCCTGTGTGAAGAGATATACATGGCGACTCCTGTACACTGCTTTTAGAATTTGAGTTTGTGTTCAAACAGAGAGAGGAGCAGAAGGCAGGCCCACCCCATCAGCAGACCGAGGTTCTGAAGCAGAAACAGGAGGCACGGTCTGTCCGTCTTCACCCGATTCATCTCTGGAAGCTGGAAGAAAGACCGAAGTGAGGTAAAACACAATTACTTATTAAGAAATGATTGATTAGAGGATTGGGTTTTTTTTTTTAGCAAAGGCTGGCATTATTTTAGATGTTATTTTGTTTTCATAAAAAAGGAAAAGACAATAATGCGGTAGTCCATATCTTAATAAAGGCGGTGGTGGCGAAGTCCATAGGGGCTTGGCCTGGGAACTGGAAGGTCACCAGTTCAAGTCCCCGAAAGACCAAGTGCCACCGTGGTGTCCCTGAGCAAGACACTGGTTACCTACACTGCTCCCCGGGCGCCGTACATAATGGCAGCCCACTGCTCCTAACACTAGGATGGGTCAAATGCAGAGACCGCATCTCGTTGTCCTAGTACTTGTACTCTGTGCAATGACAATAAAGTTGAATCTTATCTGTTGAATCTTATCTTAAATGGCTGACCTCCACTTAGGCTAATGCTAAATTTAAATGGGTACTTTAATGATTATTTCCAGGTTCAGATTTGTCAGAGGGACTCCAGTATTTGCACAACAACGGCAAAGGAAAGTGATCAGTTCAATCAGGTTGTGTCCCAACATTTTTGCCGAATTTTCCTGACTGGAGTGGTTCTTCATGTGAATATTTCCAGTCAAGAACATATTTTTCAGCTTACTCATACACCACAGGAATGCCGCACAAAGGCCCTATTTCAAATTAATAATGAAATGTAATGCGTGTAGTCACCATGTGATGTGCATGAAAATGGAAACACGTGGTTGTTAATCAGTGATATAGTTTAGATTTCACAGCAGCTGGACGGTGTATGGGGAGCATAATAGATCTACACAGTGCAGCGGTGAGGCTCACTCATAGGTTCTAATTAGGCTGATGGGACAGAGGATTAACCTTACAGGGTCAATAAATTGTTGGTTTTGGTCATTTTATGGACTATAATAAAGCACCTTTACCATTTCAACCAGTGACAAATAGAGGAAAATCCCAGCAGTTACAGCGAAGATCCACTGCTGCACTTCAAAATCGGAGGAAACAAACAGTCCGATGTAGAGGCCCATGAAGGCCGTCAGAGCGCTGAGAAAGTTCATGAGCATAGCAGTCTTCACCGAGAGTCCGGAGCTCAACAACACTGCAAAGTCCCCTTTGGAGACAGAAAGCAGAAAAGTCAGGCACAGCATTCCCTGGCATCAGCCTTAAAAAAGAGGCTTTGCAAAGTGAATACCCGTGACCTCTCACCCATCTCGTGCGGGATCTCGTGGCACAGGATGGCCACGGTGGTCGCCATGCCGGTCTCGGCTGAAGAGGAGAAGGCCGCCCCAACAACAAGGCCATCTGCAAAGTTATGAAGGCTGTCTCCCACGATTATCATCACGGCCAGCAGAGGAACTCCCTGTCCTGGGAACACAAAAGAGAGTCTGTGTCATTAAAGCTCATCCTCAGAGCGCGACAATGGCTCTGTTATGCCAGGCGACTAATTACTAAGTACATCAGATTCTGCTCGTTGGGAGAAACTCACTCTGATGTGAAGGGCTCCTTGTGTTGACGTGTTCGGGGGATACTTCTGTACACTCCAAGTCATCCACCGGCCCCTGCAGAATACAGATAGGTAAATGGAGAAATTAAGAATGGTGTGCAAAGGAAGATGGATGATATGAATTCACACAAACAGGATATATTTATGTAACAAAGAACGGTCGGATAATAGGTCCTGTCTAGTTCAAGTGTGTAATGCACACATGAAGTGCTTTCTGAATGATTCAATACTTCTCATTCTCCAACATCCTACATACTGTTCCTTCACTGCCTCCCACACCACGCTCCATTGCCGGTTATATAAACGCAACACATTACAGTTGATATAAATGAAATGTGGTCGGTTTTTAAACTGTAAACATGGATTTATTCTATACTCAATGTACTGTTTTTTGATAGATACGTGGCAGCCGTGCATTTCACAGCCATTTTTCTTTTTAGATCTGATTTTATGCTGTTGTATACTGTATGTGTGCCGTTAGAGTCGTGATGTAATTGACTGTTTTTTTCAACAGTGCCCTCTAGCAGAACAGCACTGTTTATAACAAGTGCTTCAGTGCTGTCTTGATGCTTGGCTGGAGGAGTAGTGTGGGAGTAGAGTAACACCAGGGCGAATGGAAATCTATTGACTTTAATAACTTCACAGAGGCACAGCACAGTAAACACAATATTTAAGCAAACATAGCAGCTACCATAACGGATCTTTGTTTTTTGGGAGAGGAAAATTCTTTGTAATTTGTACCTGTAGGTGTGAACAGTGACAATATAATATAATACAACACGTATGTGAAACGACATAGAGTATTAAAAATGAATGTGATGCTGAATATTTCTTTTCATTATAAGTTACAAAATGACCAGCTACACTGAAAAGGCTGAAGCGTAGCGATAGTATTATGTTGAAGCTAACATTTTCCATTCCAACTTAATATTATTGCTTTCCATTAACCTCATACAGCTATGTGAAATCTGTTGACATAATTCATTAAAGGAAAGTAAACGTTTCAGTTTTTTAAGCTTAGATAAGTAATTACCTCCCACTAACCTTAGCACATTTATTAAACAAGTCAGATTGCAAGTCGAGAAGCATAATGGATGGCTAATGTGAATGAAAAGTTTTTGAATTATTTTGCTGTTTAACTTCAAGGAACTGCTGTGTCATGGTCGCTGCATCTTTTCCAACAAGTTAAGAAAAGGGATGATGACAGGAATCAGGTTCTTCCTGCCAAGAACAATACTTACAAAAAAACAAAGCAGTTCAGTGTGGGGACTCACCAGCTGTATGGTGGAGATGGATTTGCCCCTCTGGGATTTGCCATTACAGTTGAGCTCTAAGGGAAGGTCACTATGACCCTGCAGACAAAAGAAAGTCATGAGACCTCCGTTTCTCGACAATCAGCTCTGCAAAAGGTCAGACTCGGCACAAACTTGCTTGTTCATGGAAAACTGTAAAAGTTCCACCTCAGAATAGAGCTAAAGAGAATCAACATTGCCTTGTCTTTCACCCCCCATGGTTTGAATATATGTTTTATCACAGCTGCAAAACTTACATGGCCATGAGAAGGAACCAAAAAGGAAAAGATTCTTTCAATGAGGAAAAAGCCATAAATCCCAGAGATAATTCCCAGAATCCTCCACAGATAGTCCTTCCCTTCTGCATAGTTTTCATGGCTGTGAGTGTCATCATGGAGGCCAAGGATCTCCAAAGGAGACGGACAGGAAAACCATTAGACATTTACTCCTCAGTCAACAGAGACATTTCTTTTTACACGCAATGGCTCTGTGTCCTATACCTGTGGTATGAGGTGCAGGAGTGCGTCTCCTGAGAGGGTCCCCACTGCGAGCCCCACGAAGAGCTGCAGGATGAGGTTGTATGTCTCCTGGCAGGAGTTGAACAAGATCAGGCAGATACCCAACATGGAGCCCACGGTGATGAGCAGGACGGCAGCCGTGCTGTAGCCGTACTCTGCAGAGAGGAGACATTTTCCCCTTACTCACCATTAAGGTTGGACATTTTTACTGATCATAGCCTAGCCTCTGAGTGTCTCATACAATGACTACCTGTAATGCACAACAAATCTAATATAGTAAAAAGATATAAAGTAGAATCCACAAATACATTCAAATCTGGAAATAAACATACTAATGTAGAGCTCTTCCTAATACAGTGCAAAAGTCTAAATCCCTCAATCTTTAATGAATTAATTCCAAACTAATTGTCTAGTTATGTATTTATTAGTTACTGTAGGCACATTTGTGAACATGTCTTACTCTCGAGAGCAGTGGGAGGAGATCCTTTCCTTGTTTGCTCGGCAGACTTGCAGGCATTGCCTAGCAACTGCTGAATAATGGCTGGGCACACTTGCCTGAAGTGCTCCTTGGAAATTGGCAAATGAGGATCCAGAGCAAAGATATCCACCAGCTGATTGGCGGAAAAACATACCTGATTACATTCAAAGGGAGAGAGAATTTTGTGGATGAGTAGGAGGCACTTCTAATCAACACTCACACAGACTGCATGCAGATCACAGCTTGTTTTTTCTGTACAGAACCACTCTTTAAACTAAAATAAAACATTTGACCGAGTCTCACCTGTGCCCAGTCTTTGCTTATTTCTCCAGTTTCATGGTTGCAGCCGTCCTCTTTCTGTGAGGTCCGCCTCTTCCTGTTGTGAGAGTGCGTCCCTGCTTCCTGTCCAACTCCGAGCTGATGAAGCAACTCCTCTAAATCTAAGACAGAAAATCGCAGGGTCATGATACTGTGCATCAGGTTAAATTTAACCAAATAAATCAGTGTATGTTTGGGAGAAAATAAAACTTTATGCAGATGGAATAAATAAAAAATAGATCTTCTGAAAACAAAGAACAGCATCGAGATTTTGGGTTGAATCTCCCATTTGGTGCCAGTATATGTATTTATTGAGAGCATGGAAAAGCATCTGACACAGCTATCTCTGATTAAACGTCTTTCAGGGGGGTTAATTGCTCTGCATGATGCGTCATTGCTCTTTTTCCTGGAATAGACTAAAAGCATTCAGTAGAAGCAACAGGAAGCGCCTTCAAATAAAGACTTCTGATGATCACCTGACTCTGATTTTATAGTTTCTTTCAGCTCATTGTTTTGGTTTTATACCCCCCAACTTCATTGTTCTGATTCAGTCTCAGCACTTTATTTGGCTGCCAAAGGGAGTTTTTTTAGTGAAAATTCTCAGATTAAATGATTTTACACTTCCTGCTCAGCAACAAACAGAAGACAGACACAGTTAGAGATTAGCTGGTGAACATAGTGGAACATTAGCAACAGGGGGAAAGTTGGTAGAGACCAAACACCGAGGTCAGAAACTTCACTTCAAATGCTGTAATAGTTCTGCATCAGATGTTGTGGTACAGGCGGCTGTAATGTTTTGTTAATTGTTTCTTCCCATTTTGCCAATTTGCAGAAAAATCAGTTATTATTAATATTTTTAAATAGCAGACAATAAGACTAAATTGAAGGGGGGGGGGGGTGTTTCTGTGTAACCGTAATCCCCATTAAATAAAAGCGTACTGAGTTCTTGAACTCACCTATAATCTGCATATTACTTGTGCGATTTAGGGATTGAAAGATGAAGTCTGTAAAGAAAGCTGGAGACGGGAGGTTCCAATGTCTGAAGCAGTGGCCCTGCAGGACGTGGCTGATGATGGCTGCAGCCAGTTTGGGTACAGAAGACACTTCAGCATCTTCATGTACGTCAACATCTTCAAAGAGGCCAGTCGCATCAATGCACTGTGGAACCAAAGGGGGAAATCAACATCTGGTGGTCGAGACAGAAAATATATTTTAGATTTAAAATCCTTACTTGCAAATCAGATGAGTGGTCTTGATGGGAGGGTGCATAGTGCTGGTTGATGAGCTGCAGAATACTTGCTGTTTCTCTGGACGATAGGAAGCGACTGTCCTCATCCGGGTGTAGATTGGTGAGAGCCAAAATATAGAATTGAAAGTTCCCAAATGAGGAAGAGGATGATGAAAGGGAGGCAGTATTTGACAAACACAGGTCTTGCAAGTTTATTATATAGTATAGAAGGACGGTGGAGATCCGCTGGTAGTCTCCTTCAGTGAGGTAAGCCACCCCATCATCCTCTAGCACAGATAGCGCCGCTTCTGGTGTCAGGCACTGCAACAAGAGGAAGAAAGAAGAACATTTAAGGGAGGAATCTTGCAAGTATTGGCTTAGAAGCTGGATAAAAGGCCTATTTTCTCCTTGCATGCACTTTACTCTACTTTCTACAGAATTGGCAGCCAAATTAAACCCACACACAGAAACATAGAAGGTTAGGAGAGTGGGCGAAGCACTGTGATTTCTAGACCTCTCAGCAAGCAGTGAAAAAGTTTCTGGCTTTACTTTAAATCTCATACTCAACGCTTTACAGACACATAATCCTTTTGGTCAGTCAGCCAGCCTGCACAAACATTTGAAGTAAGTCTAACTCCACTGTTTGGAGTTTGTTTTGTCAAACTGCTGAGGAAAGCCACTCACGAATGCCTCACAGAGGTCAAGGATTTAAGCCTCCACATTCACTCACATTCCAGCCATAACAAACATGTTTCTTGGAATAAGCACGCAGGAAGGGGATAAATACTAAGTGTGTGTGTGTAAAAGGGAGAACATTAAGACAGGTGAAGGCCTTACCTTGCCACAGACATCCTGAGAGGAGCCAATCCGCTCAGCACAGTGCACCTCCTGGAGGAGCTTCGTGATCAGGATTCCGATGTGGTTCTTCTGGAGCTGTGGCTCTTCGTTGACACCCAGGGGCAGATCCAAGGCCCTGAGAGTATCCTGCAGGTATTTCTGCCCTCGTACCTCCAGAAGACAAAGAAGCAGCAGCAAAGCACTGCTCCTGAAGTGCATGTTCCTACCAAGGAAGCTCACAGGACTGACTTTGAGCTTGAGAAGAAGATTGAGACAAAGAAGGAAGCTGAGCGAGAAATTGGAATCAAGAAGAGGAGAGTGCTTCCAGAAAAAAAGAGCTTACAAGAGGCGTTAATAATAGGCCCGCACGATCCGGTGGAGGACAGAAATACTCGGTGGACACCTTTCAGCTGAACCAGCCCTACAGTGCCGATCGGTCAGCCAAAGCCTGGGCCCCTCAGTCCACAACAAAAGGATTAGTGCAGGCAAGTGAGAGAGCACAGGGGGCATGGAGGGGGAGACCGAAGAGAAAATAATTAGTGTAGAAGAAGACTATGGAGTAGGGAAAATAAATAACGCATGAAAAGCTTTTTAAAATTTGCCAGTTTTAGTGGTAATATACATTCTGCAAGAGAAAGACAGGAGCTGGTATGAGTGACTGCACCCCCCCCCCCCCCAGCCCCCCCAACCTACTGATTTAAGCAATGGTAACATCCAAATCAATGGGTTTTTATCCTCTAAGATCTCTGAGTCATCAAAGATCAAACATACACAGAAAAACATGCCAAGCTTTTTCTCGTTCCAGCATCCTCCCACACTGTACACCCTGCAGGTCAAGCCGACCGAGCAGTAAGAGGACTGAAGCTACAGTAATACCTGAGATGCGATAGATGGATAAACAAAAGCTTACCAGATGAATTGTTCTCCCCTCTGCTCCTCTCAGCGGCTGTAACTAGGTTTGTTTTCCTCCTCCGGTGGGATAAACACAAAGGCTTGTTTGGGGAGAATTATTGGGCATTGCTGCTGCTGCTGCTGCTAAAACCTTCTTATGAGAAGTAAGAGTTGAATAAGCTCCAGAGGATTAGCTGCGACAGAGGGCTGGTTTCCATGGAGAACGCTGCCTCATTTTTAACATTAGGTGATGGGGAGGGGGGCAGCTGCTTGGTACGGGGGTGATGAATGATGGATGCATGACAGAGAAATACTTAAAGAGGACTTTTGAAATGGAGCTTCACTTATTCAAAATATGCAGAATAGACATGTTGCTTAAAGGTTGCATTCCTATAAGACGGGTCGGATTTAATTTGTCTTTATACTATGTACTTAATATTCACACATTTTGGGCATTTGGGTTATATTTATTTATTTAATCCCTTTTATAAACAAGGATGGATCTAAATAAACAGTCATGCTGATATTCCAACCAAAACTAACTACAGAATATCAACAGAATTGAAAAGCAGCAAAATAGAAACACTATAAAAACATTATTCTTGTATAGCTTGAAATCAAAAATGATTGACACTGTAGGATAGCTGTGTAGCCATTGACAAAGGGGTCTTGTATTTAAAATAAGCGACAATGACACCAATAGATATCCTTTTTTCCAACCGACACTTCCCTACATTTCCCCTGTAACGATGGTCCGGTTGTAACAATATTGTATCTTTCATAAATCAATCTTTGAGGTGTAAAGCCATGCTAGAGTCATCACTATAGAGGTGCCAACGTTGATCTGTCACTTGGTCGTTCAGTCCATCACTACAATATAAAGATCCCCTGATCCCCAGAGGATGAACCCCGCTGACTGTTGTGTAAGAATGATTTAGCAATACTAACACGTTAGACATTATACCTGATGAATATCACCAGGTTTTTTAAGAATGTAAAAGAAAAAGACAGAGAATTCAGTTGTATACATTTCATTCATTTTATTGAGCATCTATTTACAATATTGTAAGCCAGAAAATAAGCATCCCATGAAGAAAATAAAAACAAGTATCACCGTTTTGAGAAGAATCGGATAATTGCAATATCACATTTTTGTTGTTAATTTATCTCTAACTGGTGTTTGGTCCACAAATGTTCATGATTATCTTAATTGGTAAAATAAAAAATAAACTGTACACATTTCACAAATCACAATCATGTCAAATTTGCTTTAGATCTTTCTCTTATATTATCATACACCTAATTAGTGCTGGGCCAGTGCTTGTATGAATTATTATATAATAGTTAGGAATCATTATCATTCATCCAGTCATTTTTAAAAACACAATCGGGTTTGGTTGAGATTAAGTTCCCAGTTACAATAAGTGATCTAAACCATTAAACCATAATCATATCATTGTCAAAGTGGGGATTACTACAGATCATGTCTAAGCTTGTTCATTCTGCTCTATGTTGGCCACCAGACCCTTGGTGTCTACGAGCGCTCGGATTGGATTGTTGAAGTACAGCTTGTTGTCAAAAGTGCTTTCTGTCAAGACAGGGATGTGTATCCGTTTACGGAAGACGAAGAAGGCAACGAGTCCAACTACGGCGATTACAACTAACACCACAGCAATAGTGATGCCAGCCGACCCGTGAGAAGCTTCTTTAACCACTTTTGCTGAGGAGGAAAAACATATAGAATTATTCACAGGGACGATAAGTTTGAAATCCTCATATTCAATATACTGTACATGTATGTCAGATAATATGACTTACCAACAGATGGCGGCTTTTCTGTAGGTGTGATAACTGAAAAAAAGAGAATACATTATGAATGTATCGAGTGATTACGGGTCAGATTAAATTATTGTACGTCATATATTTAATGTACCTTTGGCTGTTTTGCAGATGTATGACCTGTATCTGCTGCAGCTGGTTGAACTCCACTGTCCACTTTCAGAGTTGATGTCCACACATGATTCTGACTTTGGCATCCCTATTTTCCAGTTGACGTAGTCCACAACACTGTTATCGATCCACATCCACTCACCTGACACAAGGGAGCTTGTTACTACAATGACCAAACCCTCAGATAGCGTAAACTAGCTAGCTCTGTGTCTCTTGGATTAGAACCATACCCATAAAAAGAGGCTAGCCAAAGATTGGAATCGCCCTGGCTCTATGTGTCAACTATGAATAATTATAATCTGTTTTTTGCTCTGCTAATGTTAGCGCCAGAGGTTTTCATAAAGAAATGTAATGTTTTACAAATGTACATTTCCTCCCAACCTCTCCAGGTACTGAGAATTACTATTACATCTAATGATGAATAGCTCGAAATTAACTAAATCAGTCTGAATTGCTTCGCTAACACTAGCCATTTTGCATTTGAGCAACAGGAACTATCGAAGAGGTCAAATTGGACAGTGATTTAAACCTTTATATGTTTTGGAAAAAGGCGTTGAAAGACGTGCTTACCTTCATGACTCTTGAAGAGGCCGGTCCAGAAGGACTTGGCCCCGTCCTGCAGGAGCTCCAGGTTCTGTTGTATGAACAAACCCTCCTGGTGGTCCTCGATACTCACCAGAGAAGCACCTGGTGAACATTAGTATTCTGTAAAGATTTGTTTAGACATCAAATTTGGGATTTATCATTGAAACTTCTTCACAACATACCCATTTTCAGACATTCCACTGAGGCATGGGCCCAGTTGTCCACCACTGAGTTGCGGAACGAATAACAATAGCCTCTGAAAGGTATCCAGGATTTCCCTCTCTTTGTCTCTGGACAGTTGCCGGCGAGTTGTGGGGGCTCAGTCGGTGCTACATCTAGAAAAAAAGAGGAGATTTGCATTGGTTACCAAGGGTTGTGTATGGTATATATTGCAAGGGAACTAACAGGGGGATTGTCTGACCTGGTGACCTCTTGCAAAGGGAGTAGTACATCTTGGTACACGGTGCAGTCTTCCATGTATTGTCCACGTCTATATAAACACATGCAAAGTTGTTCTTCGGCTCATCTGTGCCCCATTTGGTGTATCCCATCCTCCAGTTATCGACCCACTTGAACTGCCCATCAGTCTGGGAAAAAAATCATTACTCAAATTAGCAAAAATGTATACAGAGCTTAAAGGTCTCAGTTTGAAATGCTCTTTTAAATCATGGTTCCCCTTTACCACATTGCTGTTGAGGCCGATCCACACAGGCTCCTTGAGCTTGGTAACCTGCAGTGTGAGGTACGCCTGAGTGACAGGGTTCAGGATACTGGCCAGATCGGCATCGTCGGCTTGGCACTGCCTCCTCGCCTCATCCCATTTCATGTTCTGGCGCACCAATTTGTAGGAGTCATTACCAAGCTTGTAGAAAGCCTTTGGTAACACAGTTGTGGCTGCGACTGCAATCTGAGAGTCTTTGGACACAAGGAAAACAAAATAACATCCAGCTGAAGAAGCTCTTAAAATATTTAAGTATTGATGTTTCCCCAGTTTGCACTTACACAATGCTTGACCATTTATTTGTTTATTTATGATATAAACTAACATTTTATTTACCAATGTTTCTTTTACAGATGAAACTATGTTTTGCACCACAGTCTTCCACCTTCCAGGATCCTTTTATTTTAAGGATTCTGCCCACCATAATCACACAGTCATATCTCTATCAAGCAGAAAAAAGGCACATAAGTTAGGCATTTTAATTTCAGTCAGAGCAGCATGTGATCATCATATTGTTGATTAAACTACAGAAAATAGTTGAGGGATAAAGTTTTGAAAGTAAGAATTGATGAACCTCATCCATAAATGTAGATCGTCCTTCGGGCAATGCTGTTGGATGCCCTTTAGCCCAGTTGGTGTACGAAATGCCTTTGCCGTCCGTCCACATAAAGTGCATCTCCCAGTTGACATCATTCATGCCGATCCAGAAGTCCTCATTGTATCTCAGAATCTGTGTTGTCAGGAATGCTAGAAATAAAAAAAGCACAATTAATCTTTAACTCCTTCACATTGCGGCTCACATACATCACAACACAATGAAAAGACAACCACAAGGGAAACACTCACCTTGCTCTCTATCGTGGGTGATAGAAACCAGATTTCCTCCCTGGCTAACACAGTGTGTCCTGGCTTCCTGCCAGTCCTTACTGTCACTCCCCACAACTATCTTATAGCACTGTGTAAACGAGATGAACTATCACTACAACTTAGAACAACAAGTGACCATTCAAGCTTTGTCAGAGTATGGAATCACATATCACAAAAGAAAAGTACATCTGAGAGCCTCAATCACATCCTGAAATGAAGAGGAAATACTTGTAAATATAGAGCAATAACATCTGTGTTTTGTTCAGTGAGATGTAATTACCTTTCCTTGGAAAGTTAGCCACTCTGGTGCACATCCTCCCTTAGGAATAACGGTTGGGGCCATTGTTGTATTAACAAAGTTACTGCTTCTTTTGCAAATAGAAGGTAGCTCCAAGCCACAGTTAATATCATTCCAGTAGCCTATATGCACAGAATAAACAGAGCACAATGAATATAATTATTAGGTCGGGTTAGCTTATATTTACGAAACGGCTGTACTGATTGTTGGTCTCACCCATGCTACTGTATAAAGTCACACAGTTTTCATCATTATTAGCAAAGTTGGGCTCATTCTGTTCCCATGCAGTGTATGTTACAGGGGAGCCATCTATCCAGCTGAAATGGATAAACAAGAAGTGAGTGACTTGCGAGAAAACAGTGCATGGGAAGTACCCAATATACCTACACTCGTAATGTACCGGGACGAAATCCAGTTGTTTTATTTACCTGAATGATTTATCCAAATTCACTGTCAAGGCAATGAAGTACTGTGTTTTGGATTTTGCTACCTGTTGGAAGGTAAAGGTAAGAAACATGACTTTATGGTTGAACTAAAAACAAATTGTTACACAGGGTTCTCCGTACATTGGATCGGTAGTTTTATGTATTTCTTGCCTGTTTCCAAAGGAACTTCCTCTCGCTCTCCCCTGTGATGACTGCAAGATCACCAAAGCCCTTTTTGCAGAAGGCTCGAGCAGCTTCCATGTCGAGTTTATCATTGTTGATGAAATACTGTGTGTCATTGTAGATAATCCAGCCATCTTCTGTGTTGTTGTATACTGGAAAAAGAAAGGCCATTTCATAAGGGATTGATGGGATGCATGGCTTTCACATAAATGGGAGATTTGATGTGAATACAGTACAACAGTCTACAGCCATGCTAGCAGTTCAACTTTTAGTTATGCTACTTAATACAAAAACTGTCAGGGGGTAACAACTCATGTGTTCTTAGGAACTCTAAAGGAAATCCGTCTCATATTTAAGTCTGGATCAATAGGATGGACATGAAAACAACATTTTTTCAGTGAGAGGCCACAACTTAAATTTACCTTCTTTTTTTATGACAGGCTCTGGTTTCGGAGACACACCTGAAAGAACAAGAACCTTGATGAAGATCTTAAAGAGGGCAAAGCTCTACTTGAACTACTATGGACCGAAACTGCATCCCCACGATGAGACGTGTCGGTGTTACCTTTGCGTATCTGGCAGATCCAGTCATTGAAGGACTCACAGTGCCGATCATTCCAGTACCGTCCGTAGTAAGAGCGGACTTCTGCACAGTGTTCATTGTCATTGTGGTTGTTTGGTTCCCCGAAGCCCCAGTTCTCAAATTCAAACTAGTACAAACATATTGGAAATACACAATAATTAGGTCAGGGTTGAAAATAAGGGTGAAAAAGGCTTATAATGACAACAACAAAGTTCTACATACAGCTGATCCATCACTCCATCCAAAACCTTCATTGGTACCTAGACTGAGGCCGATCCAGGCTCCGTCACTAGAATGAAACCTTTATGACAGCAGAAAAAAACCCAGTTCTGATTATTTGAATGGTTGACAACCCTAATATATATTGTGACATAAAAAAGCTGTTAGGCCAACATACTCAGCGTTGCTCATGTCCTCCATACTGTGTATGCTCATCAGGTCCCCACCAACCGCCTTGCAGAAGTCCAGCGCGTCATGCCAAGTCTTCCTAAAGTCCTCTTTCTTTTTGTAAAGCTTTTTAATTGAAAGAGAAAATGTCTTGAGTTTTATAAACTTTTAATTGCAGCAGTGTCCCAGATTACTTCAGTTTGTCCTCCTACTTTGTAGCAGATGTTCCTCTTGCCTGCGGGGGTCCAGCCAGCTGCACAGCTGAGGGCGGGGGTTGTGGGTACGACTGTTGTCACAGGTACTCCTTCTGCTAGTTTCTTACAGATATACTTCTCCTTGTTGCTGCAGTCGACAACATCCCATAATCCAGCAAATATTCCAGTTGTCATTGCGATGCATCCTTGGTGTCTGTCTTTTATTAAACACACCAAGAGAATGGGACAAATACAGATAAACTTAGCTCAAACATGTAATGTTCACAACGACAAATATCATAAGAAGGCGTTTTAGAGTAGAGAATACATATTCAGCAATACATGCCTGCAGCTAATGCTAAGCTAAATTCTAACAAGCACAACATGACAGTGCTAACTTGCTGAAGTTAAGTTAATCATGTTACTAGCATGCTAACGTTAACTTATTAGCCATACATTCAACACAGGGCCACATAACACTTCCAATCCAATCAAAATGCAATTTAATCATAAATAATACATATGACATTTAAAATGGTTAGGGAACACAGACATACAATAAAGAGAAGTGTGCTGTACCTGGCATGCCCACATTGAAATGAGTAAATGTGACTTCTCTTTTGGTGGTCCACGTGAAAGTGTTAACGTTGGCTGTGTTCGATAAACCTGTCCAGAAATACTTCTCTGGTCTCAAACCCACCAGACTGACCAAGAAGGCATTCTCATATCTGCATAGCAACATAGTAAAAGCAGAAAGATGAGGTTAACAATATTTAAATGATGTCAAAATGAAACCTGATATTTTTGGATCATTTGGAAATTTTACATCGACATAAAAACATGTTTTTTACCTATCAGACACGTCCACCACGTGAGCACCAGTCTCTGAGCATGCCCGCTTTGCCTCATCGAAGGTTTTTGACTCCGATCCAATGTTGTAACAATAAGAACCAAACCTGATTGAGCCCTTGAGGTGATTAAAGAAAAACAGTCAGATGAATCTGATAAACACAGTGTTGTTTAATTAAACTATTTAAAGGAAAAGACAGCACTCACAAGTTTGCATCCAGGGTTGGCTTCCTCCTGGGCACCTTCAGCTGGTTTAGTCGAGGCCTTCTTCTTACACATGTATCCATACGCCTTGTCACACGAGTGGTCAGCCCACTTCCCGTCCTGTGTTAACCACATGCAATGTTTCAGAACAGCGCTTTCCGTATTATCATTGCAATGATCACGCTTTGAATTTCAGAAAGGTATCGGTGCTACCTTTCCTCTGATGAGGACACAGTCTTCCTGCAGGTTGGTGGCATGAGACGGCTCCCCAGTCTGCCACTGAGTGAAGGTAACGTGGGAGTGATCGGACCATTCAAACAGCAACTGGTTCTTCTGATCGGTGAAGCCAATCCAAAGCACATCTGTCGGCACTATGGGTTATAAATGGAGTTATGAATGTGTGGATAGAGTACAGTTTCTTGCATTTGATTTTCTTGACCGTAATAGCTTGACCATCAATCATTTAAGCATGGATTATTGGTGTTAACACAGATCACTGGAAAAACAACTTACAGTATCCAGATTGAGATATTACGAAGCTCTGCTCTTCTATGTTGTGTATGCTGGCCAGATCTGCCCCCTCTTTGTGACACGCATCCAAAGCCTCCTTCCACATCTTCTTACTCCTCTGCAGGTAGTAACAGTTTCCTCCATAGGGCACCCAGTGATTGGGGCAGAAGCTGGGCTGGTTATTGACTGTAGATCAACATAAAGAGAACGTAGGACAAGAGAAGTTGTAATATGAAGGCTCCAACATGTCAGATTGTGATTGATTGGAATTAGGCTATTGATTTACCTGGTGGTGCAAGCAGACTGGTAGAGTTTCCCTTGCGACAAATGTAACCAAGTTTCTTGGTACAGGCGCTGCTCTCCCATTTTGACGCTTTTGCGGCATTAAGGGTTGCACAGTTGAGCCCGGGCTCAGATGAAGGATGACCTATTGGAAACATAAAGCATGTTTTATACATGACGTGATAATCCTTTGATAATTCATGGGAGCATTTTTCCATTTCATCATACGATTACATTCTGCTCCCGTCACAAAATATTAAATCTTTACTGACCTGGAGCCCAGTTTAAATATCTGAAGGGGTTTATGTTGCTCCACTGCCATCCACTGTCAAAATCCAAGCTGTTCAGTCCAATCCACAGAGAAGTTCCCAAATTATTTGTCAACCCTGCATCAACACATACATCCAAATGAAATCAAAGTTAAACAACGTTCCATTGTGTATTATGTGTAGTTGATTAAAGACTGACTTTGTACCTGAAATGTATGACTGCTCATGAAGCTCTACAATGCTGAGGAGGTCGGCTCCCTGCTGCTGGCAGCTCTTCCTGGCCTGATGCCAGGTCAACACTGACTGTGCGTTCCTCTGATACTGAACCCCTGTGACCGGGTCAGTGTCCCAACCTGAGGATGCTGCATTATAATAAAGACACAAATGATCAAACAACAGGAACAGATTCAATCCATGAAGTGTAATGCCTGTTGACCTGACTGGATTTTAAGTACAACAAGCATGTCACAACTGAAGAAGTATCAATGAGAAACATCTTCTCTCTTCTAGACTAGGACTGTGTTTATAAAAACAATAGCAAAAGTGAACTGTTTCTTTTTATGTCCTTTTCCTGCCCCAGTTTAAGAGCAGCGTATGGGATTGGCCTGTGAGAGGAGGGAAAAGGGTTGACAGTGCTGTGTTGACAACTCATGACAGGAAGTGGTTGTGTTGTTCTGCTGGGGGAGAGGATGGGGTCAGAAACCAGACCTGTCAGCATTAACATGTTCCATGATCACACTTTGAAGACTTTTTCTTTTTCTGCATCTGTTCATAACCAGCTTTCAATAGTTTGACAAGGTGTTTTCAGGAGTGTTATCATTATAGTTTTTTCTTACCTGGAGTGGGACAAAAGCCCCATTTCTTCGACTTATCGTAATCTCTCTCTGTTGCACACCACAGCTGTCCGTCTGAGCGACCGTCCTTTGTGCACTCAGCGTACCACTTCTCCTGAAAACTAAATGGGAACTGACAGGGGCCTCCGAAGGCATTGCCCCCTATTGTGAAAATCTCTGAGGAGACACAGATCATGAAGTAAAGATAATCAAAAATTAGTTTAGCAAAAAAAGCATCCAAAAACCTGGAAAGCTATCTATACTTGTAGAAGTGTCTACATTATGTTTGGTTTAATGGTTGTAAAAAGGAGAGGGTATAATTTGATGATGTATTTCCTACGATTAAAATTCTAAAGTGGCTGCCAATCTGTTTTTTGCATACAAAAACAAATATTAAACCAACTAAAGTAAAATAAAAACTGTGGTAAAAGAGAATCTCAAATCATTCATTAGCTATCACTTATAAGTTCCTTAATTTTAAATTTAAATCTAAATTGGTCTACAGTTATAGATTACTACTTGTCTACATGTTAGACATTACAATTATCTGGCATGTTAAAATACCCTTAACCACACACACACTTGAACCTTTCTAAAGATTAGATAATGCACTATTTAGGGTTTTTAAGAGTAATCGTGCCCCGACACTACCTACCTTGAAACCCCTTTGAACACAGGTCACCCTTGGTGCCAAATATCCTCCAGCGGCTCCAGAGCCCCGACCCTTTGTAGATCATTATGTTTCTCTCATTTTTGTTGCCCCAGTTTAAGTGCAGGTCTTCGTCTTTGAGGCCAAACAGGGTCTCGTTCTTGCACTGCCAGTGTTGTAGCTTATTGCTCTCATCGCATTCGTAGAGGAGCACCTTCACCCAGTCTTGAATCTGTGTGGCCCCCAGACAGAGCTTGAGGGACAGACTGAGGACGCGGGATTCGGAGGCCCAACGAAACTGCTGCTCCTTGGCATGAGGATTACATATGGTCACCGTCATGGAGGTGGCACTCTCCACCTTTATGCACTTGTTGTGGTTCTCATTGTAGATCAGGAAGGTGCCAGTGTCTGGAGCAGAAGAGAACAGCATCAGCAAATTCATTTACAACCCGATTACTCTCATTAAAGTCAAGTTCAATAGAAAGAAAAATGTGTCAGGGTACCTACCTATGTCGGCAGTGATGCAGAGGACTTGCAGGAGACAGAGGACCACGGCAACATTCAAACAGGGTGACATTATCCTTAATGTGTCCTTTTACAGTTTTCCAGTCATGAGAGAAGGGGTCCAGTGTGTGCTAAGGTGTGCAACGTGGAGCAAAACTGACACAGAGGCATGGTGTTTTCCACCCCTTAATGACACTGATGGGTATCCTGTCACATGGCTAACCAAGATTGGTCAAACGACAGCAATTTCCACGAACTTCCACAGATTTTTTTCTGGCAGAGGAAGACAGGAAGTGGGAAGCGAGCAATCTCTTGAACAAGAAACAGAAAGTCATCACTGATTGCTTCAAAAGAACTCAGAGTCAAGGTGGGAAAATAATTCTATTTTTAATAAATCAAAAGGCAGAAGAGGAGCCAGATGATTGACTTTGGGAATTCAATTCTCCAAGCAGGCTTTTCTAAAGGTTCAATATATTGCCTTTATGTGAGATTTTTGATGTTCTATAAATAGCTGGGCTAAATATGTGCAAGAGCGCAGGTGATTTTCAGCAAGATTGGCTTTGAAGAAGTTTTACATCTGATCAGGAATGTGCCGGTTTTAAAATATTACTGTGGTATAGTACATTAGGTTTAAATTAGGTTTGTGCAGCACTTTGCTGATGCAAGGTTTTTTCATGGGATTGTAGCCCCCTGCAGGTCCGCGGGGGCTTTGGGATGATACAAGTCAGAAGAAAGAGGGGACAGGCGGAAATCCTGCTTTCTACTGGGGATGTGAGTGGAGATCTGACCACTTTAGCCTCCAACTGAAGGGATGCCCAGCAGTGGTGCAGACACATACCTAGGGAATACCTGCGTTCATTAAACACAAAGATGTAGGAGAATCTCTTGTTTTACATTATAATAAACATACATTGACTGCAACCTAGTGACATGATGTAAATGTTCTCAGAAAATCAAGGACTGATCATAAAGGTAAGGTGTCCTTGAGAGCTTTGAAAGGCAGCCATAAATAAAATGAATTATTTATTATTATAAAAAGTATGCAGCCTTAGCCACAGTCGTGCAGTCTTCAATTGCTTTCTAACTCTGTAATATACATTGATTGGATTGTTGTTTTTTGTCATCAACAATAGAGAATATGTAAAGTTGTATGGACTGATTGATTTTATATCCACTTGGAGTAAGAAGAACAAGTTAAGAACACAATATTCTCTTTCCTTTTTGCTGTTTTGTTTTTATTTTTATCAACTTATAAAGGAAATATCTGGCTATTAAGATGTTGATAGAAAATAGTGAACATACTTTTGGTTGTTTGATGCCGTGCTCTCATTTTACCAAAGTTTTCCAGGAATAAATCTCTTTTTCCTCTATCATTGTTACATTCTTTTGTTTGTGCCATTTTGACCAACTCTTTTGAAGTTTTATGAACCTTCACTGCTCTTGAGCTCTGACGGGAAGGCATGTGGTGAGACTGTTCTACACAATAATGACAGGGAAACCTGTTCTCATGGGAGGGGATTGGGAAAAAGTGCTCAAAATCATAAATCACACTCTTATCTATTTAAATGATTTCCTTTATTAATCTTAGCAAAATATATGTATCAATGATACAAACTCACACTATGTTTTTCCTTTCTGGATATAACTTGGCAAAGAAAAACCCAATGTAAACAACATGGATTTAGGTTGTTTTTTTTACACATTCACTGCACTTTATCATGGTAGAAAAAATCTGCTATAAACTCTCAAATGATATTACAGGTACATTCCCAAAGTGCCATGCTTGGTGAGGGGTTTAGAGGGGTAATAAGTATGTTTGAACATAAAAGTTAAATGATACATAACACAACAGTAACACATAAGGTCCTTTTTGGGAAAACATAGCCTAATAGCACTTTTTTGGCACTTGAAAAGTACCATCATGCATTGGGACCAACCGTCTCTTTTTTGTTGCAAATTTCTAACTAAAGAGTGCAACCACCTCTTCAATTCCTGATTGTGCCTGTTCCTAGTATATGTCTTTTCTTGAAGTGCTAGTCTCAGAAGAACATCCTCTCTGTGTTGAAGACCCTCAGTTTGGTCATGAAGTTAAAATAAACAAACGCCAAGCAGACCAGCAGGTTCTTCATCAGATAGAGAATGGGCGTGACGAAGCCAAAGAAGGCGATGAGGCCGACGCGCACAAAGAAGAACGGAAAGTCCTGCAAGGCCACTCCTAGTGAGGAGAGCAGTGGGCTGTGGGGCATGACAACGACCCGCAGGCATGACAGGTAGCTGAATATGTAGATGGGGAACACCCAGCCTGAGTAATAGACAAGGGGGTGCCCCTGCCACCCTCACCATCTCCACGGTATCCATCCAGAACATAAAGCTGTCCACGAACACATCCGCCCGAGCATCGCTGGCACACAGGAATCTCAGTGGACCCGTGTATTCGTACGGAGAAATGTGGTACGCTGTGGTGCTCGCAGATCGTGAGCTCAATCCAGAGATGCTAAATGGTCTCCCGGGGTGACCTTGTATCCCCGGGACAGTCCCGTTGGCTTCGGATCGAGTCCCTGCACCGTTCTGGTTCCTGTCATTGCGCTGGCCTGATCCCGGTTGCATGGGATTTTGCATGAGATTTTGCATGGGATTTTGCATGGGATTTTGCCCTGGATTTTGCCCAGGATTTTGCCCAGCTTGCCCGGGCACAGCTGGCCCCGGCCCAGCTGGGGTGATAGGCGATACCGGGGTTACCTGCTCCACATGTGTGAGGACAGTTGAGGGGATGTCGGCATCTCTCTCCATGTCATTAGCTGGGGAGAGAAAGTAAAATAATACAGAAAAACTGCTCATTTCCCTCAGTTGCACCAACTACTGGCTACTGGAGCCAAAGAAGTTCAAATAGTTCTTGATAGATAAACCTATATTTGTTGCCTCCCAGCTCCTGCAATGTAGAAGTTCAGGAACTAAAGCCCTCTATGGGTGAGGGATTTGTGTGTTATGTTCAGAGAGCTCACTCACCATGGCCTGTCAGTCTGCAGTGGCGTATCCTCTCCACAACGTCAATACAGATGAGGGAGAAGAGGACTAGTGACACAGGGAGCTCCGTGAACGTATCATACTTCATGTTGTTATTTATCTGAACCTAGGGAAACAGCAGGAAATCACAAGTTGATCATATTAATATATTTTATGGGATTACTTCCAATCAATTTAGAACCCATCTGTTCCATCTGGAGGATATAAGGATCCTTGCACCAATGCTTTACATATACATGTCTGACCTCCTCTGGATCTGTGGGCAGCGCTGGTATTTCCCTGAGTCAGGACTTCATGCCAACAGGACACAGAACAAAGCAGACAAGCTGGTAATCTTAGCAGAATTTATGGCCCTTGTGTAAAAGACACCAGATAAGCAAAAGCCAAAAGGTCAGCTTGGGCTCTAGAAAGGGCCACATAAAAAAAGCA
Source organism: Eleginops maclovinus (assembly GCF_036324505.1). Taxonomy (NCBI): domain Eukaryota; kingdom Metazoa; phylum Chordata; class Actinopteri; order Perciformes; family Eleginopidae; genus Eleginops; species Eleginops maclovinus. The sequence goes on from NC_086369.1 coordinate 5,157,607, forward strand.
AATGGGACCTGGGTTGCAGCCAGAGAGGAAGTGAAAATGTGCCTCATGGACAGATGATATGACAGCTTGGACAGGAAGAGGAAACAAGCTGCTTATCAGTAGCACCTTATCCATATTCATCTCCTGAGAGGCAAAGAGTTCCTCACAAATCATCACCTTTATTCCACTCTCGGATGCCTCACACCGGGATTACGCAAAGTTCTGGCGAGTATTTAGGTTTAAAGAAGCATGTTTTTGATGATAGACGCAAAACAACTACTTCTCATAAAACACATGACACACTCCACACCGTGCAGTACCTCAGAACTGGCGATGAGAAAGGCAAAGCAGGGTAATGTGGACAGGATCACATATACGAGGGCCACAGGCCTCCTGATGCAAAGACAAAGGAGAGGAAAGAAGTAAGAAAGGAACACAAAGGCAGTTGCAGGACTTGCTAACTCATGATATTCGCCAGGCGAGTGCAGTCCAAACCATCAGGTCAGGTCTCAGTCAGTGCGGCGCTGCTCACCACACCACTGTCATCAGGACCAATGTGGTAGAAACTCACCACTTCTTCCTCCCAATGAGAAACTTCTTTTTGACGAAGACCATGTACTTCATAGGTACCCAGACCAGCAGGGCGGTGGAGGTGACGTAGGCGATGGAGGAGGCCACGATCAGCCAGTAGGCCGTGCTGCCGTCTCGGGGGGGCTGTGCGGACGTTTTGACCTTAGCTACGATGACGGCGAACCTCTGCATGACGATGAAGAGCGGCACGCACAGGCCTGCAAACTGCAGCACCTCGCACAGGGCGAACTTCAGCGTCCTCCCCGAGCCCATGCTGTGGTGCTCAAAAAAAGAAAAAGAAGGGAGGGAGACGGGGGCTGTTGTCGCAGTGAGGCGACCCCTGTCCCTCTGAGGGCTGGTCAGGCCTCAGACCGCTGCATTGTCTGCCCCCCACCAGCATGTTCCACACAGCACAGCCCTGCTCTCTGCTCACCAACTGCTTACACTGCACTAGGCTTTGTGTGGCATGCTGTGACGGGATGTGACTGCTCTTTACCTACAGGATCAAAACAAAGGTCGTCTACCTCAACACCCTGAAGGATATAGATACATCTCATTGAGGGATTATGTCTTAAAAACATACTTTAAATCAGTGCCTTTGAAGCTAACATCCCATCAACTAGGCAAATTAGATAACGTCAATTCATCTGAGTATCTGAAAAGCATGTAGCTCTGCATTTGATACCCTTTATTCTCCAAAACCAGCAAATATAAGTGGACTTGATTAACACCCACAGTAAGAGCAGCATCCAAAACACTTGTAGCTCTTTTCATATGTATAGATCGCCCTCTCGTGGCAAAGTGTGATAAGAATTCAACAACATATCATAACTAGAGTGGTTAAAAAAAAAAAACACTCTAACATACTGTATACATCTTCAGCAAATTCAGGTAAATGTGAAACATCGGGTGTCTTTATAATGACAGTGATATTACACTTTCTTCCCTTGAAAAGAAGGCTACTGAGCTATTGAAGTGTTTAAATAAATAATCCATCCACACACATTATGTCATACCCATATGTGACATTTGGTTATGAATCAGAAATGTGCTGTTTACTAGTTAAATCTACATTACTGGTAATATTATTAGGTATTCTCATTCTAAGTGCTTTAAAAACCTGTTCTTGTCTTTGAGTAAAATAAAACTGTGGAGTTGAATAAGTGTATTTCTAAAGTTGTGCTGCTTTCAAAGGTGCAGTACTCAGTGCACAATTGAACACAAATAAATAACTAATCATTCAATATGCATCACCGGAATATATACACTACCTAGGCCTAAATCGACACTACCAGGGATACAGGATTTGTTTTTCTCCCACTATAATGAGAGTCCCTGTCCCACCGGCAGGCCACGCACTTGTCTCAGTCCCGCGAGAGAGGGGCGCATGGATGGATGACCCCGCTGCTCCCCTCCCCACCAGCCCCAGCTGTCAGCTCCCTTCCTGACTTCCCCACCCTGCCCCCGGTACCATGGCGTCCAGCGAGGAGGACGGCACGGTTGAGGAGAAGGAAAACAACAACAAGAGGAGAACGAAAAGCGCCCTCGCTACAGCATGGCTCACTTTCTACAACATCGCCATGACCGCCGGGTACGTGCGTAATAATCCGCGCGCCGCCGATTAATAAGAAAAGCCTAGAAGTTAGCCGCTCCCTAAAACTCTGTAAGCGTGTGTTGCTGTTTATAGGACAGTGTCTCTGTGGCAAGCCGAAAGTGCCTGTTCAGCTCGCTTAATATAGCGGCTAACAGGAGCAGGGGAAACCTGAGTAAACTGTTTGATATTTAGAAAATACATGGAAATAAAAGGGAGATTTGTGCGAGTGTTAGGAAATGAATGAATGGCGTTTGGTAAAGTGACAGGCTGGGGCTGAAGCCGTGTCCAAATAGGGCTGACTGTCAGCGTCGAGGCCCACAGTGCACCACAGTTGCAGTGATAAGTATAGCCGGAGCGCGCTGACACTGGAGCTCAGCCTTGGGACACTGAAATGCTCAATAGGCAGATTTTTTAATAACAACATAACATAACATTTGTGAGTTGCAAACTCGATCGTGTTTTTAGGATAAACTAGCAAGACAAACAGATCTATATGCCTTCTTTCCACTCAGTAATGAGCACATGCTGTCAGGTCAGTGTGTTACTTTAGTAAAAGCAGCATTACAGCAGTGTAGAAGTGAATACTTCCAAAAAACGATATAGCCCAAGTATAACCAGGTGTACTACACATGTATAGGAAAGTTGAAGAATGCAGAGAAGAGGCTCAGTGTCTCCTAAACGGGTCCTGTGTTAATAATAATCATGCATTAATGTGAAATCCTGATTTGGTTCTGGTTGAGTTGGAGTTGATTTTAACATTATATATATAAAGACTGGATCAGCTGTATCTAGTTGTATTTGGTGCAAATATATACTTATTTGGTGCAAATATATACTTATTTGTATAGTTGGTTATAGCTACCATCATAATCTAACACTGTATGAAGCATTTATTGTTTATCATCACCATGTCTTGTAGTTTTGTGTCATTATTCAAACATGCATTATACAAGTATACTGTTAGAACTCATGCAACATTTACATGTGATTTCTACAGTGATGTGCAAAAAATCCAAAATGCAAAGATGACATTTGTACTTTTAGATCTTACTACATCACTATTGATGTAATCATCTTACAGACTTTGACTCATCACACATAACACAAAATGAAATGTAGTAAGCTATATCAAATGCAGCACTAGCACCAGGGTTGGTTTCTTAGTCCTCATAAAGGAAAAAAAGACTTAATTTTCCGCCATTTCAGCTTTTGAAATGTGACCATTTCATGGACTTTTACCGTTTTTGGTCAATTGATTAGAATTAGAAAGGAATGAAGAACAATTCATCAAAAGCAATCATTGAGTTTCATCACTGTCACCCTTAACCCTTTAAGTCATTCATACAGTTGATCCTTTTAAACTATTCTTTGAGACATTCTTCCATGGCTATAGTCCTTATGGAGTCCAGCTTCAGTTTATTGTATTGTACGTTGCTCAGAGAGACACAGCATGACAATAGCCCTTTCTCATTTATCAGTTTTCCCCTCCTCGACTCCTCGCCCCCACAGGAGATGCGAGAGAGGAGTCGAGGAGGGGAACCGAGGAGAGAGGTGTGGAAACAACAGGCGTTTAGATAAATGAAAAATCCTCTCTTCTGAGCGTCATTCTGAAGCGACGTCCATTAATGATGACAGGAGGCACAGCAGCACTGTGTTCATGACAATTTAAATATTTACTTTTAATTCATTCTCAATGAGGTATAAGGAGACAATAACAGGCTACAGATGCAGACAGCTGGCGGGATGATGTGACTGAGGGGGAAATATTTTTCATAAAATGAACAGATTTAACCAGAGTGAATACTTTCTCAAATTTAAAACTTAAGGATACATTTATGAAGACATATCTGATCCTAAAATGTACCTTTCCATTTCCACTGGGTGACTCATTTCAATTGGTGTTGATAAAAGGCCATCACAGAAAGTCACTCCAAAGATAACATGACATTCTGATGTATGATTTCCAAATTAAAAGACCATTGCCATCTCATACATGAGCTAAACAAAAACAAAGTTGCTCCATTTCACTCCAGGGTGGTAGCAGGCAACCCTAACCACTCAGATAATATCAGGACATTCCGATGTACAGTTTCAAAATAAAATACATCTCATATATGAGCTATCGTCCCTCTGTTTGCTGTTCTCCCTGTAAAGATTGCATCACGATTAAAGCAGTTGTATTAAAAACACAAGTAGCCTAATAACAATCGGAGAAGGGCAGAACGTTTGATGCGCATTTGATCCTCTTAAATAACTTGTAATCACAACAGAGCTGTCATTGGTTCAGATATGTCCAGCGTGCGTAACGCCTCTTTTAAACATCACTATTGCCGGAAATACAATCCCGGGAGGATACATCGTGTATCCTCGGTTATAGCCTTTTAGCTTATCCAGAGAGCCTCCTCGATGCTCGATCGAGGAGTCGAGGAGGCGAAAATTGAGAAATGAGAAAGGGATCTCGTGTCTTTTTGAATGTTACACATGATTGCATTTTGGAAATTATTTATACTACAAATAAGTTAAAGAGCAGTCCCAACAGCTGGATGCATTAACTATTTGTTTTGCATTGACCTATAAGTGCTATTGTTGGAATTATTGAGGAAATAGCAAGAGCCAAGTGTTGCAAACTCGTATCAATCAAAACTAACATATCTCCCACTTACTGTTTACACTATGTCTTTTTTTTGTTTCGGCAGGTGGCTGGTTCTGGCCATTGCAATGATGCGCTTCTACATCCAGAAAGGCACACACAAGGGTCTGTACAGAAGTATAGCAAGGACCCTCAAGTTTTTCCAGACCTTCGCACTAGTTGAGGTAAGAGTTTTAGAGGAATATGTGCCCAGTCGTACCAAGACCTGATGAAATACTGCCTTACAGTTTGAGAAATGACAATGCTTTTTAAAAAGATGATAGAAATGAATTGAATATTATGTATCTTGTCTTACAGGTGGGACATTGTGCTATTGGTATGTGAAGATTTTGTTTATGTCTTATTGGTTTAAAAAAATCACAATTACCTACCGACACCTTCTGCAGCTTCTTTTAACTGTTGTTTTTGTGTCTTTTTTCCTGCTTTCCTGCAGGAATTATAAGGACTTCTGTAATTGTAACTGGGGTGCAAGTGTGTTCACGAATATTCATGGTCTGGTTCATCACCAACAGCATCAGACAGGTGAATATCATGCCACAATACAGAAACATCACACAACACATCTGAAAACTTGAAGAACCCCCTGTGCTTTAATGTACATATATCCCATACATTTGCACTTTATTTTAAACAAGTTACTTTCTCCTTCCTGTGTATATTTGAAATGTTTTCCTGACGTAAATGGAGATCCAGAATGAAGAAAGCGTAATTCTATTCCTGGTTGTGTGGACGATGACAGAGATTACCAGATATTCCTACTACACATTCAACCTGCTCCACCACCTGCCGTACTTCATCAAATGGGCCAGGTGGAGATATCATTAGCCCGCTGCCGGGATGAGCTTGAATTGTCATTACTGCGTCAGACATTGTTGTCTAAGCATGTCCAAGCACTGATCTGGAGATTTCACCTTTGGCATGCTTCCCTCCCTGGGCCTAAGAGCGGCTTTACATCAGGAAGTAGTGAGGTTGTGTGTGTGTATTAGGTATTGCGTGTGTGTTTATTGATTAGCACCTGATTAGGTGGGTGAACTAACTGCTAACAATTGTGCTCTGACAATGCAGGATACAGAAGTTAAGGAAGACATGTATTCATTTAGGGCTTATTTTTAAATATTACAGATTTGAAAAAGAATAACAATTGATAATGACATACATTTGTTATGTAAAAAACTGGATTTCTTACGAGGATAGAAATCCAAAAGGTGTAAATCAAAGCCTTAATTATCCGCATGGGAAACACACAACTGGTTGTCAGTATAATGCGGTGACGACCAAGACATTTCTCAGCTCTAGAGTGACATAATGCTTGTCTACTACTGTATGAAGAGCACTTGTGACGTGGCAGTCTCCCTGCTACAGTAGCTCAGCTGAAATTGGAGACGTTGGCAGGAACGTCAGCTGTACACATTGATAGCTGTCCAACACACGGGCTTGGCATCTAACAGCCGAGAGAGAGGCCGTCTCACTTCATGATAGTGACGTTTACATACCACATCAACTCAAGTCCAAGGTGGGACATTGTCTCTACAGTCTCCGTCATGTGATCAGTTTTGAGCCAGGAACACTATTGCTTTGGGTTTGAAACATTGTGTACCTAATTCAACTCTCTTCCCTGCCCCCCCACCCTTCACTGCTTTCTTTAAGCATGGAGGAGACGCCAGGCCGAGAGAGGGGCTCATGTTCAGCTGCTCATGTTTTTAAGACCATCTGTTTTGGTCATGGAATGTTCACCCAACATTTCTCTCACATCCGCTGAGACGCTCCCCCGAGCCTTTGCTGTGATCCCGACTAAATGCAGGACCTCTGTAGCCCTGAGTCATGCATATATCCTGCTACAGAGGCCCTGTGTTGTCACAATGAGAGGCTGGCTATGTCACACTTATGCCAAGTGACAGGAAGTAATAGCGAGAAACCAACAAGATGACAGATTGTGAATAACTTTATGGAGAGCAGCTCTATTCAGAATCCAATAGGATTTTAATAGAAATTTGGGACACATTTGATCTTAGTATTCCCAGATTTTTTTACTAAGTCGACTTCCTTCCAAATAACTGATGTGACATTGCAAAGACACACTGGTGATCACGCGATCGACCTGTATGGAAGCCAAGTAATGAAAAACATACCCCTTGTCTTTGTAATCAATCACTTAGTGCAGTGACAGTTTTCAGACAGCATCTGCAACCTGATCCAGCAGCTTTGCCCACTTCAACATCTGCAAAATGACATCCCTTCTCACAGAGATCCAGCACCCTGTTTAAGTTTTAGTCAGCGCCCATCATCAGGGGTTCCAATCTGCAAAAATAAATAAATAAATTAAAAAACAGCCTTATTTAAAAAGTAGACATACTATAGCGAAGTTGGAGTGGATTTGGACTCAAACACAAGGAAATGTATCTTGAGCAAACATGGACATGTCATTTGCTGTTTTGCTGCCAACCTTTAGGAACAGTGTGTAGATTCAGTAGGACTCTTTTGCAGAAATGGAATATAATGATCATTATTACATTTTGATCTGCAGAGTTGTATTTGGTTGGTTGCAATCTGCAAACTCACAGCCAGAGGCCACTAAATCCATGTAGAGTTATGGGAGTTCTCAAAAAAAAACACCAGCGCAATACATCAGGATCACGAAAAGCACAATCTAGGGAAATCAAAAGGGGACTGAATGTAGCTCTGTTTAAGATAGGACATGAGACAAGAGACAAAACCAGAAAAATAACTATTATTGTTGCTTATGCTAAGTGTGCATGTGTACAATTAAAAAGAAGATTCAGAGCATGCATTAATTGTTGAACTCATTTCTAAAGGTTGAATTGTGTGTAGAAACCTTGGCATGCGAGTGCCTTAACAAAGGTAAACTATAACTGCAGGAGTGTTTGTTGTAATTGTATACATCTTTTCCTTTCTCCCCAGATACAACCTCTTCATCGTGCTGTACCCCCTGGGGGTCATCGGGGAACTGATGACCATTTATGCTGCCCTGCCGTTTGTACGCAGATCTGGAATTTACTCCATGAGGCTCCCCAACAAGTATAACGTGTCGTTCGACTACTACTACTGCCTCATCATCGTCATGCTGTCCTACATCCCATGTAAGGAGACTTTTGTATTTCCATGTTATGAGAATATATGAACAGGAGTATGACCCCAGATAGATGACCTCTCAGTGAGGATTCACCTGTGCATTTTTCTCCACATGAGACTGGAGCTTTTAGAAACGGTTAGCTTAGCATAAAGTTGCAGGGAATTTCTTGGGTCACATTTGCTGTCTGGCTAATCCTGGGCTATGACAAGAATCCGGGAAATCACTGCTAGGCTAACTTTGTTCTGGCTATAGCTCATTTTTTATTCAGCATATGAGCACATCTCCCAAAACCTTAAACTGACCTGCAGCCATCTTTGTTTTTCATTTTGTATCGATCCAATGGTGTAAATATAGCATGTTTTTTGCCAGGTAAACGACACCAATGCCAGACATACTACTTTAAAAAAAGTTGGTAATGAACACGTTGCATACATTTAGCAGAAAGAACACACAATATTCAGTTTAACATGTCATCTGAAGGCTTCCTGCTCTCCTGGTTTTTATTTAACATTCAGTGATACTTACCTTTTTGAGCTTTGAGACAGTTGACTACTTTTGCCTGTAACATAAAGAACAGTATTTGGACCATTTTCATTTCCCCCACAGTGTTCCCTCAGCTCTTCTTCCACATGCTGCGGCAGAGGAGAAGGGTGCTTCACGGGGAGGTCATAGTGGAGAAAGACGACTAGACAAGCCACCACCTCACGCCTTCGTTTGAGCCAGCCTGCCTCCACCATCACCCTCACCTACCCCACTTCATCTTTAACACCATCGGCCGTTACATTCTCCACCGCACGGGACCGGAAGAGCCGCACGGATGACGAAGACAGGAGTTCACCAGTACTGAGCAACAATAACTGATCCTAAGTCTTTACAGGATTAATTCCTATCTGAATGGTAATATTGGAAACATGTTTACAGTCCCAGTGTTTGCCGGAGCTCGAGACTCAGCACAGAGTCCTTTACTGCACCTTGTTGCACTGAAACATGAGTCACAACACCTGCCCAAAGGAGAAAAAGGGAAATGAGAGGCTTCCAGGGAAATGTGAAAAGAAACATGTGATTGAAAGATTGTAAGTTGTGTCTCCTGAGTCCAAACATCAACCCCAAAAGCGACCCAATTGGCTTTTCAGTATTTTTTCAAGTGTATTCCACTACCAAGATTTTATAGTGTCTGTACAAAACAAGGTTTAAAAAGAGGAAATATTCATAGTTCTATCATACCTCAACAATAAATCTACATTTAGACAATATGCTGCTTCTTTTGTGAATGTTTGTAAATGACGCCATGTGAAATGAGCAGTTAACAGTAAACATATTTCTTAAGTTATTCACATACTGTATCACTTAGAGCAAGCACAGCTCAAACTTAACGTTTTGTCAGCTTGGCTCCTGCATTCTTCTGTGTTGCTTTGATGTTTACTTTGTCAAATTCATTTACAAGAGTGCATCTTAAAGAAATTTGAAGTCTTCACAAAGTAGTTTTCTATAGACAGCAGTAGGTGAAAGTAAAATTCAGATTCTTGTGAGCACTTTCAGTCTTCAGTCGCTGTTGTGTTTGTTTTTTAACATAAGGAATCCCATGTCCGTGTTGATAAAGGTAGTTAGATTCCCTCCTATTTAAGGTGCTATTGTAACATCAGTTCAATCTTCTGTGCAGCTGAAGGAGTGACTGTGATTGGAGTTGACCTAAAGCAGGAAAACAGGATGTGAAATGATTGAGAGGAAATGTTGCATAGCCCAAGGTTATCTACGAAAATTGACTTTTTTGCTTATAATCTGGGTTAGGGAGAAGAGAAAAATAAAAGTAAATGTCACAAAAATCACTGGGAAAGTTATTTTTCAAAAAGTAGAAATGTGAAAATACCTTCTTTTGTGCACAATCAATAAAATAAGTTCTACAATACTGTGGAGAGTTTTGTGATGACCTTCACACCAGATAAGCCATCTGATTCCAGATCAGTTTATCTAGATCTGCATAAAAATGTTTTAAAAAACCCAACGAATATAAACACCTTGTGGGTTTTTACATATTTATTTGAGTGTTTCCTTCATCTTTCGTAGTGTTGTTCAAACTCAAGTCTTGTTCTTCATAGGAAACTGTACCTGAGTGCATAACATGGCACATTTTATATTTGTAGGTAGGATCCACAGATTTGTATACATCATATCTGTAATAGTGAAAAATAAATTGTACTGTAAATGTGTCACGAACTAAGACCGGCTGATTTTGACATTTTTCGGTTTTATGTGTAAATGCTTACTTCGATTTTACTTAGATAAATGAAAATGCTATATAGACATTCAAGAGGGTAGATAAACGGTTCCTCAAAGATAGCATATCAGCGACATTTCATGTTTTTTGCGCATCATTTTGCACCTTTTCATTTTAAGACTATTACAGTACATGTTATGAAAAGCACTACGGTAATTCCACTTGGCTTCATAGAATGAATAACTTCCTACAAAACCTGCATAATGAAATATACATTCAGATATTCACGTAGAATACAGTTTTATAAAATGTATTTAAAATAGCCATAAAAATATATATATAAATCAGTTGGTGATTTGGTACTTTAAAAAATAAAAGTCCTCCTTCTGTGATTGCCCTGCTGTATTGCACTTGCTGGTAATGTTGGACTGTGTTCACTTTGGAGGAGAAAGGCATCTCTTCCCCTCTACTGCAGCGCTGGGCTAATTTCAAAATTGTCCCTTTTCTCTCTCCGTACGGACTCTCCATGTGCTGTGCTGGTGGACCAGTGCCACATGGGGGAAGTCTAGCTGCTCACTGCAAGCTCCCTTCCAAGAAATCGTTACGATTCAGGCAAACTCGCTGCACAAAAAGATGAAGACAGATATTAGGACACCTCGCCTTTAAGATACAATGACATTTTGGAAGGAAAATAAGAGAAAAACAGACGTACAGGTATCCATTTCCTTCTCACAGATGTAGCTTATGAGATCTTCACAGAAGAAATCATTCCACAGCCCTTCATGGATGAGCCCTGCACAGTCTTCTCCCATTTCATGCCCGTGGCCCCAGTCATCAGGCTGACCGGGCTTCCACCTCCTGCAGGCAAACAAGAGGGGGCGATCAAACATTAGATACACAGGATTTCTTCTAAGAGTCTGATGGAAAACTACAGCGGTGAAAGAGGGATAAACTACTGCAGGAATGAAGTTGAATCATTTGATTTATTTGAGGTTTTTTAACAAAGCTTTTAGCCAATATTGCTCGTGCAGGTTTGATACATTCCATAAAGGTGTCCATATCCCTTTTATGGAGTAAATGTTTGTAAAGAATGTTGGATTTTTGCTTTTATTGCAAGAGAGTGAACTGCCGTGATCTGACCACCCTGAAAAATAAAGGTTTATTGAATGTATTGTGAATATTGTATTTGTTTTGTTTGACTGGTTAACAGGAAAGTAGGAGTGGAGCTTTGCATTTCAAAGCAATCAAATAATCAGAAAGACTTTGCGTGTTTTCTTAGTGTTGTTTCATGCAAGTGAAAACCTACCGCTCATTATTATTATTGGAAAGCAGCTCTGAAACAGAATACCCATCTGAGGCACAACACCTAATTTGACACAGGATAAAAGGTTCCCTATTATGGTATTTCCTGATTTCATACTGACGTGAAAGCAGGTTCAGTCCCGTCCAACCAGCGCCAAGCGTTCTCCTCCTCCCTGTCTGTCAGACCCATCCAGAAGTAGCCTTTTCCTAAGGTCTGCTTCTTCAGCCATTTCTGAGATCACATGAGGACAGGGACATCAATACTGATGTAACTTCACATATCACAGAACAAAGACAACATTTTCTTCCAGAGCATATGATTTTGACTGATTATTAAAGTGCTTAAGATCGAATCATGATTAATCACCTGTTCCTCTTCATCGTTGATGATCAACAATGAAGCAGCAGCGGATTCACAGGTTGCATTTGCGTCGTCGAAGCTGTGCAGGTCTTTGGAGAAGAAGTAGCACTTGTCTCTGTAGTGTGCCCACCCAGAAGGGCATCCTGTGAAACATCAAGTCACAAATAACCGTGCTATTATCAACAAGGATAGATCAAACTGGTGTACCTCCAAAATGTTGATTATAAAATAATGAGATTTTGAGAATTAAATGAAACATTGAAGCTTATGATAAGATGTAAAGTTGTACCTGGGGCCCAAAGAGTAGGAGCTACTGCCTCATCCTGCAGAGACACGGGGCCCTTAAGAACTGATGGAGCCTGGATTGGGACCCGTTGTTGTCCCGGTTGTCCTGCTGGTCCTGGAGGCCCTGGAGGCCCCACTGGCCCAAGCAGTCCCCTTGGACCTGGCTCACCAGCTGGCCCCATTGCCCCTCTGATACCCGGTGGGCCCTGTGCCCCCTGAGGACCAGGCTGTCCGTCTCTTCCAGGCAGGCCGTTAGTACCCGGCTCTCCTTTAGTCCCAGGAGGTCCGGCCCTGCCTCCTGACCCTCGGGTGCCCTTTGACCCGGGGCTGCCGGGTACGCCTGGCATGCCTTTTAACCCTGGTAGACCTGGTGATCCTGGGAAACCCTGCTCTCCTCTGGTTCCTCGTATCCCCGGACCACCCTTTTCACCTTTTTCTCCCTTCTGGCCAGGCTGACCAGCTGATCCCTGGGGTCCTTTGTCCCCTCTTGAACCCCTGGGACCAGGAGGGCCTGAAAATAAGATAAACGGTGAGCTAGTTAAACAAACTTTAAAATGTTTTCCAAAATAGGGTAGTGTCAAATTCTGCAATAAGCGCCTACTTCTTTTTTTGTTAGGAATTAAATTGATGAAGGCTGCTTATTTTACATAGTCTGACACACTATGTAAAATAAGCACACTAATTGCTATAAGCTAAGCTAACCAGCTGCTGCCTGTAGCTTTATTTTTTTCCTCATCAAATTCTTTGCAAGAATGTGAATAAGCTGCCAAAATGTCCAGTTCTTTGACTTTCAAAATAACTATTTTATTAGTACAACACCTTCCTTACCCTTTAAAATAGTGAAGTTGGTTATTAGCTGTGAGTGCTTGTTGTCCACCAGCTTCAATTCCTCCATGACAATAGAGAGATTGGTGACCTCCTTGTCCACACGTGCGGCCAGCTCATCCTGCTGGGACCTCAGAGTGGTCGTATCTGTCCTCACGTCCGCCACGCTGATGTTGAGGTTGACCAAGAAGTCAGAGTGACGGCCGACGGTCTCGGAACAACTGCGCAGGTCATTCAGGTTGAGGTTGATGGCGCCCAGGAGCTGCGTGGTGAAGCTGATGTTGCCGGTCACGCGGTCCATACTCTGCTCGGACTCATCCAGTCGCACCTCCAGCCGATCAAACTTGGTAGAGGTAAAGTTACCGAAGTCTCTCTGCTGGTCCAACACCTCCCTGAGGGTTTGGTCGTGAGCATCAGCCAGGCTGCTGGTGTTCTGGATCTGGTTGGCCACCAAAGCCAGCTGTGATCCCACCTCCTCTAGGCTGTCGTTGTTGGCTTTTGCAAGAGATGAGGTGTTGCTGGCCATGACCTGGAGGTTTTCCACCTTACCACGGAGCCACTCAGTGTCCGAACGCGTCTGTCTGGCCGTTTGCTCCAGGCTCTGAAAGTCATTACGCATTTTCTGTATGGCCTGGGTAGTGTCTTCTACAGAGCGTTGCAGTATGGCGATGAGGTCTCTCTGCTGGGCCTGGGTGAAGTTCAGGGTGCTGATGCTGAGCAGGGCTTGGTCCTGAAGGTTCACCTGCTGCTGGAGTTCTCTCTGAAGTCGGGCGGTGTCGTCCTGCAGGCTTCCAATGACGCCGCCGTAAGACTGCAGGGTGCCATTTACAGAGTGCAAGGTGGCTGTGTTGCTCTCCAGCGATCCCTGGATCGAGCCCTGGCTGTTTTGGATGTCTGAGCCAATGTTCTGCAGCTGACTCAGCTTAACTTGATCGCTGTGGATGCGTTCCTCCACCGCAGTCAGCTGCCTCTGGAGAGACCAGATGTTGTTCTTGAAAGCCTGGATCTCTGTGGTGGTATTTTCCGACTTCGCCCTTGCTTGATCATCTGACGAGGGAGATGACCGCATAAATTACAAAGAATGTTCAGATTCTCACTTCTTTTTTACTGCAGGTTATATGGAACTTACCTAGCTTTTTCAAATCAGTCTCAACAGCAGTTATCTTTCCTCCATAGTTGGCGATACCTTCGGACACAGTGTCAACTCTTTGCACCACTGGAAGATAAAACAGAACAGGTAGGACAAAGGTTAGTGTCAGTCTCATCACCGGCTCCATCCTTTATTAGCAGACAAGCATTGCCCGCAACCACAGACATCATATATAAAAGGGATCATGGAGGAAACCACTGACATATACTGAGAGATGTCTTGTAGGCATGTAATAATGCTGCACTCGATTAATGTAATCTCATGGGTAAAGTCAGATTTAGACTGTGACAGGAGGCGGGAAGGCGTAGTAAAAGGGGAATATGGAGTTCATTGTAATTTCAGGTGATGGACAGAAAAAAGGTAGTCACTGTGAAAGAGACAGGAGGGAAGAGGGAACATTCATTCAGCAAAGATGGAGTGGGTGGTCAATGACAGACTCCGAAGTTGGAGGTCGCATGGGGAGACACTGGCGAGGGCCCTAGGGGACAGGAAGTGACCTGGTGGGGGTCTTCAGTAAACAGGCGGATCAAAGACAGCCCAGAGGAGACAGACGCTGTGGCAGAGAGGCTCTTCACGCCCCCACAGGCGACACCAGCGTTCATTTCCTCTGGAATGTGTCTGGGATTCCGGGGAATCAGCCCATTTCTACCCCCGGCCTGGCCAGGGGGACACTTCCTTTAACTGGGGAGTGAGTGGGCTCCTCTGATGGGATCTGTTTGTTCCCAACAGTCAGGACAACAGTTCAGTCATGGGGCTTCCCGATCACAAGATGAGCCTGTTGAAATCCATCCTTCCCTCTAAATAAGGACAGAGGTAGATCATTTTGTTCATAGCCCGATTAGCAGTAATAATGGCTTTATTCTCGTGGTAATACAGTAAGCCATCATATCCCATGTATGTTGAACCTTAAGCCAATTCACATATTGTGGAATACATATATGTTTATTTGTTTTCCTGCTGAGTCAGACTAAAAGTTTAATACCACTCATGTTTGTCTTCTAAGCATGAAGCTAACTCAGCTAGCTTAGCAAACGACTAAAAACTGCTAGCCTGGTTCTGTACAAAGGTAACAAAGTCCTCCAACAAGCACATATAAGTTCAATAATGTATATAATATACTGTATAACTTTGGTTTAAGTGAAGGTAAAATCAATAAATGAAACAATACTGTAGTCTTACGATGATGGTGACCATATTTTGTTACCTTTGCAGAGAAACAGGCTAGCAGTCTTAAAGCTAGCAAACAGTCTTTTGGCTCTCTCTAGTTTCATCATACTCATATGACTGTGGTATTGACCTCGAATAACAACAAAGCAAATTAGTGTAATTTTGTAAATGTCGAACAATTCCTTCAAGTACGAGACTTCAAGTAGGGAAGATACTTTACTGTAATGGAAAAATTGCCTCGTGAGTAAATAGACACTGAGATGTTTGGGAAACTCCAAATTGAAAAGTTAAGGTTTAACCAAAATCCTCAAGGCTGTTTTTTGTTTCCTTTCTTGAACCTTTTAGACATCTTAGAAAGACACCTACAGTTGCCTCATGGAAAATATAAACAGATTTAAACTCATATGGAGCTTTAAAAATATCCTCGTATTTCAAAATAAGTGGTCAAAATGGTCAGTCGGACAGGAAATGTTCCACACATCGGGCTAAATGGGACACATTTCCAGACACAGAACATACAGTTCAGCATTACCGAGCACAAAAGACACTTTGACTACACTTCCACAGGCAGAACCATACACTACACCTATAGTATGGCACATTGTTTCCTTTACCGACACTCACACTGGGCTGGAGCCGCAGCAGACTTCCACATTTAGACTGGGCCGTTTCCACATGTTCTGTTTTTGTATGCTTACTGTCCTCAAGGGAGACCCATTTCATCATACTATGAAAAAATAAACCATAAAATACACATGCAAAGAAGTTGAAAATGCAACAGGGCTGCAGAGGAAAGCAATATTTTGAAAGAAACCAAGAGGTCTTAAAACTGTCCGGGTACCCTTGTAAAATTCTGCTTCCCTTTGCATATGAAGTCTTATTAGTATTATTATGGTGACTGTTAATTAACTGTCGACTTTGGTTTTATTGATGTTGCCTGTCATGCTACAAAGAGGCTACCGGTGGTGGATGTACCTGCAGTATGAAAGGTAATAAAGACCAGTACTGTAGAATATTTGTCTAAGTTTTTGTCCAGAAAGGGATTACATTGTATCTAATGTCACAGCAGCTAGCCTGGAGTCGAAGTCAAAATGTACCTAGGTTACCTTAAAGAGCGTGAATGTAATAGGACTACATACAAAAAATGATGTATAAAAAATGTCTCATGGTGAGGTGCCATGTTGCTTTACTTTTCTAATCAAAACCATTCAAGTGTTTTACTGTGACATGCTAAAGGTAACAGTAGCACAAGCATATCAGCTACACAGCAACTAAAATCTGCTACCATTAGCCACTATAAGCAAACGGCCCCAGCAGACCCAGTAATGCTGAAGTACAAAAATTCAGTTCATATTTAAAAACCAGTTGGTGTTCCAGAATAAAAGCACATTCATGCAGGAGGGAGGTAAAATGTCAGGTCATGTCCTCCTCCAGTCTCTTTTCTTACTGTCTTAGAGGAAAACTAATGGGACTTGAATCCCCCAGAGTCCAGAGAATGACCTCATACTGCTTATGGTCATGTCAATCAAGAGACCAGGCTGCCGGAGAGAAGACAGGGGTCACTGAATCCCTTCCAAACCTTTAAGGTTAAATTACATCAAAACAAAAAGAGTCACATTGAGGATGTTTGTGTGGGTCAGCGATGGAGGACAGAGAGAGGCACACATGTTAAGTGCATAGAGCGCTCAGGGTCTCACTGCATAACCATCTGGAGCTGGGAGGGTGTTTAGCCTGAGCTGTGGTTCCCTTGACAGAGTGGGGCTTCAGTGCCAGTAAAAACCCAATTTCAGTGGGTTCTGCTGGAGTTGCACTGAGTTCACTCACTGCTCATATGGGATCAATTACGCCTGCATGAAAACATGCACCATGGAACAAGTAGGACCGAATGAGCTCAGAGAGTGAAGGGACATCATTGTTAATGCAGTCAAACCCTCAGATAACCCCTGAACATGTTAACTTTCACATCCCGAAAACAAGTAGGGGATAAAATCAGTCGCATATTGGAGTGTTGAGCACAATCATAACCTTCAGAGTTCATTTCTCGTTTCCAGACCTGAATTTCTTTTTTCAAAGCAAACCAGAGTTCAGCTCCTGACCCCTGATGGAGTGAGCTTTGTGGGTGTTGGTAAAATAAACTGAGCGAAAGTTGTAGGGTGGAGACAGACAGGCTCAAGCACAGCAAAAGGGGACATAGTAGGAACTTTAAAAGGTCTGTTAACCCAAATTGCAACACAAAAAGCCTGATAAAATGGCCTTTCCAAAATCACTTTCCTTTTTACTGTCAACAGTTTTCCCTGGATCGACTTTCTACTTAATATAAAGTCTCTATACAAATGGTAGATAGTGTATCTGTCTAAAGTCTTTCCACGGATGTATGAAAACACAATTCCGTTCAACTCGCTTGTATTGATCAACCAGATATGCCACAAGTTGGACACATACTTCAAAACGTTGGTATCTTCATCGATACATAACTGTTCACATTCAGACATTTGTGAACATTAAGGAAAATACACTTACTGTCTTTTTTGCCAAGAGTTTGATTTGATAATCTGGCAGTGGCTGAATATGAAGCCACTGCCAGTAGCTCGTTAGCTTAGCAAAAAGACTTAATGGGGGGAAACAGCTAGCCTGACTTTGTACAAAGGTAAGGGGTTTTGACCGGTGGTAATAGTAGATTATGTAACCTTAGGACAGAGCAAGCCTAGCTGATTCCCTCTGATCCACTCTTTATGCTAAGCTAAGCTGTTGGTTGTAGATGGTTAGCTTTGTACTTAACAGACATATACAGAATGCCAATAAGTGTATTTAACAAAAGGCATCATATTTCTTTTGATTCTGGATTTTTTCTTGTAGGTTGGAGGTTGCAGTCCTCTCGTCATATTTTCCATTACTTTTCGATTGCCATGAAATAATGACAAAGGAACATTGCGAAAGAACATTCATGTCAGGCTTGGGCACACAGCAGGTGATGACACAATGTTCTCATAAAGTCATTCAACAGTAATGCTCTTATTTTTGGGCAGAACAGAGACAAACCAAAAAATGAGATGTCTGGGCCCAGCTCTCTCAGCACATTCTAAGCAAATCCTTTTATAAAACAAATTGCATCATTGAAATGATGTTTAGAAAAGTCATTCTGTAATTTTACCCAGCAGGTCACAGTAAGGGAGTGTAGTTTATGGGGCTTTCTTACCTTTATATCCAAGCACAGCCACAGCGATGGTGAGGAGCGTACACAGCACATAGAGCAGAGCTATGGAGGTCTTCAGCGCCCAATCATTCTTACACTTGGTGCACTGGGTGCCCTCCTGGATCCCTGAGTAAAAAAAGAAAACAACATAATTTAATACATTTTTGCCAAACAGAAAGGTCTAAAAAGAACATGTGGGTAGAATTTGGTGTTAGCTGAGGACTCTCCAGGTCCAGGAGTCCCACATCTGGACAAACAGTCCTGGAGTCTACATTAAAGAGTCTGGCAGTTCCTTAGAGTCCGGGTGGTGAAGGGGCAGGGACACAAAAACAATCCCCCCCACTGATTTGTTTACACTCAGTGACAAGCTTATTTTCCTGAACTCGGAAAACTTCCTCTGTTTCTTGTGTGCTCAAAGAATCAGACTTTACCTAAAGGAAACTACGTTTAATGTGCTTTTGAGCAACGTGAAACGCTTTGTGAATCTGCACCATTTCTCTTACTGAGTCCAAATAAAAGGCCTTAGCTAGTGCGGACACTTGTGGAGTACTTCTTTCCGAGGATGTTTTTCATGACAGATGAGTGGCGAGATCCACAGCGCTGACGGGAACACAGCTGTGTTTCATTTTCAATTCAGGAAGTGTGTGTGGAAAGGTTAGGGTTAGGACCTGGATTGAAACTGACTTTACATTTGCAATATGAAGGAATGGCTTTTATTCAACCTGGCAGCACAAAGCGCTCAATACATAACTATCACCATCCGTGAGTCACATGCCCATTATTCATCAACCTGTTAGGAGTCAGGACCATTCAGTGCCAAAGATTTCACCACACATCTAGTTTAATACATGAGGTAATACTACAATAAATTAAAAATCCAGCACTGACTGAATGGTCAGGGCCTCTATTGGGAGTTAAGATGCCAAAGTTAACAACTTGACTCAATGTTATGAGTGTAAGGGGATTGTTAATGATCACCCGGTGTAACTACTCAGCTAAACATCAAATCCAGCTGGAAGGGAAGTCTCATGAATGCTCTGCCAATGGTAAAAAGCTAGTTTCAACTGAGTTAAAAATGGTTTGAAAGTAATTATTTTACGGTTCTGATTCTTTGCCAACTGAGATGACACCACTGCCAACAAACTTCAGACCTACTTTACCTCTTCCCTAAAGTTGCACTCCCTTTGTTTACAAAGACTACCGTAATACTCACAAAAGTTTGATATTTGCTCAAGGCAGATACAGCTGCCAAAAACCTTGTACATATTTTGTCCACAACCGAACACTTACTCTAAATAGTCTAAAGAATTGGTAAAACAATAGAAGATATTACTATGACTGACAAATAATCACTTTATATTTTATAGCTCCAGGATAATTCTATGCAGATTTGCTGCTGTGAGCTAGTAGTCCTTTCAGATGACACATGGACATTTATTGGTTAGTATAAAATATTGATTTGAAGCTTGAATAGGCATAGACAAAGATGTCTGCCGCCAAGTAACAGTCACTTCTTTACTTTTCGATTGATGCTGACAGAAAAATGTGGATATCAATCTAAGTGCATGAAATCTCTACATAATTTGGAACAACTATAAGTGATTTTCGCTAAAAGAAACAAAAGCTTGAAGTGTTCACAGCTAAAATTATGTAGGGCCGAGGAGGGTGGTGAGACAGAGGGGAAATACTTGAAAATCATGATGATAAACAAACAAAATGTCAAGGCCGTAGCTTTTTCTACTTTTTGCAAGAGACACCTGAGTGACCTCAGCTATTAGAGCCCTAAAACAGTGCTGATGTTCTACGTGTAAAGAACCTCAATGGGCCCGTTAGAGTGCATTAACGTTATCCTTGAAAGCATAGCTTCAGCTCTCTTACTAAGCACAAAGCCGCTAACACAGCTGTGTATGAGGAGCTACCAAAGTCTTCCCTCGCCACCGGTTTAACTGTAAGCAGAGAAGTGCCTGGAATACAGCCACGATAAATGATTGCATGCCTGAATCATTCATAAGTGCTGACATGTTTGAAGTGTCAGCTCACGCATGCTTCCACAATATTGCGAGTGTATCAGTTCATCAGTTCACAGTAATCAAAGTGCTGCTGCCCCAAATTTGCAGTTCCAATCCAAACAGGCTGACAGTGTTTACAAATCTGCTGCGCTGAAATTATACCCCAACAATTTGTAAGGGAATAAACTATTACACAGGCGAAAAGGATTTTCCATTTCGGTGCAGGTTGACTGATGATCTTCAGATGTTCAGTGAGTAAGTGGAGGATTTTGTGCTGGCTGTCAAATCTGGAGGACACCTGGCAAAACACAAAAAACGTGGCCGACAACACAACAACAAAATGAGAGAGCACACGGACTTCAGATGGAGCAGCTGTAATCTCTTCAACCCCCGAGAGTCGACAAACCAGTGGGCTGTCTGAGACTTTATCAGGGGTTGTGACCTGTTCATTTCCCAGTGGGGCACTTCCTGGATGAGTATGAAGAAGAAGGAGAAGAGAAACATGCTGGACTGGACTGTTGAGTTAAGCTCTAAGCTAATATTGGCGGGGTTTTTATTTGTTTCCTGTCCCTTTTACATGGTTCCTTGTGATGTCCCCACATGCACCCATGTCATGCGAATAAGTGTAGACCTCCGTGGCATTGTGACATCATTATTCAACACTCAGGACTCTATTGGCTAGCTCAGTTTTGACTATAACCTGCGAATGTCTAAAAATGCTTACTTGAATGTGGCTTTGTTAATTATATTGTGACGTTTTCTAACTTAGATTTAACACAGTTTGCATTCTTTTGTTTAAATAAAGCAAGACAAGTGATAGTCTATAGGGGTTTAAAATATAGACAAACATCATCATGAAGTAAAGAGATCTAATGGATATGGCATCTCTCCACATTCCCTGACTTGCTGTTTATATGAAAAAGGTCCAGATGGATTGGAGACAGTCAGGACGAAAGTCGTTCACACATTCTCAAATATCTGTCACACTAACGGGGCCCAGATGCACAAATCCTAAGCAGGGATAAAATATCTTGAAGTTTGTAGAGCATAACGTGTGGATACATTTGGAGTCATGATGTGGAGAGGTTAAAAAAGAAACATCTATCGGGAAATGCTTTTTGTTAAAAATAAAAGAGTTAGGAAGAATAGAATGTGAAGCAGATTGTGGATGTAAACACTGACCTCCCTGTTCACAGCTTCACATCAGAGCCTCAGTTTCCTTTAGTTTGTCTACACGTTATTAAATCTGACTCTGATTCGTCATGTTTCCCCCCCGCCTGCGCAGTGACATACCGTCAAATCTGACCGACCACAACCACAAAACTAGCCAGCGTCCAGGATGCTCTGACCACAACACTTTTACTGCTCAGAGCAAAACTAAATTGATGCTGAAAAGACAATGAACCTTTCCAAAACAGCCAAAATGTTCTCTAATCTAAATTGATTCCCTTGTCTTTGTGTGTTTTGCCTGGATAAAGTCACCCATTGTTTCTGCAAAACCTCTATGTTTAAATAAAACCAGACACTGTTCACATTAGTGGTAATTAAGTGTCTTAAGCTCACCATATTTCCTAAAACAAGAATTACCGAAACATCATCTTGTTCATTTCAACATGTATTATGCCCCAGAATTCCCAAATGATTACCACAGCCAGTCAGGGCTGATGTGTGGGCCCTGGTCATTAAACTACAACGTTTATTTACTGTAAATAGCAGACGGGACGCTATAGTAACGGATGAAAACACAAAACTGTGAGCTGAGGTCACACAAACTGTGATATTGCCTCATAGAACACACACTCAAACCCTTTCCAGGAAGCAGAGTGCAGATTACTCCAAGAGGGCAATCACTGAACTATAACTGGCACTCAAGTCAAAGAGACGAGTTACAGACCAGCAATCGTAGAAGTCCTCTCTGTGCCACAACACAAGTCAAACTATAGTACAGAGCGGGATAATACTCTGTTACAAGTACATGTTTGGTTTTAAATGATATAGTACCAAATCAAAACATGGGAAAGAAGAAGAGGTAACTTCAAATAGAACAACAAAAAAAAAGTCCATGCCCTTCAAAATGACACAAGCGTGATCTGATATTACGCCGCTATTGACCGGACAGCAACTACGTTTTATAGTACATCAGTTTTCTGATATGACACAAAGGGTGACGTCTACGTTTTTGTCCAAACTCGTATGTATCTTTGTCGCTCTATAATAACTCATTACAATTCTTCCTTTACTTTTTGTTGAAACAAACACAGATTACCTCAGATTACTTTAAAATAGGCTATAATTACATACAAGTTGCTGAAATCCCGTTCCTAATGTATTCTCATAACTGCAGGATACGAAGGGCTTCTCTGCTGAAGGTGGAATGACGTCTTTTTTTCACCGAATGTCGAAATCGGTTGTTTGTTCTCACTTGTTTTCTCCAAAAACACGTCGTCTCTCATGCCATCTGTCTTTCATTACTTAACAGAAATAAGTTTGAGTTTTACAAGATCTCCGATACACTGTAATCTAAGCCAAGATGTTTTACAGTCAGGATGGAGATGATGGCTCAATGATGAGTCATACACCGCTCAGCTTTCTCAACGGCATGGTGAGGTGGCCTGCACTGAATCATGCACTGCAACGCTCTGCACAAGTGTGTGTGTGTGTGTGTGTGTGTGTGTGTGTGTGTGTGTGTGTGTGTGTGTGTGTGTGTGTGTGTGTGTGTGTGTGTGTGTGTGTCCTTGTGTTGTTGGACATAAATCAGTTACTTTAAGAAACAATTTAAAATAAATAGCCCCTTTGGCTCTTCTCAAACTCTTAGCCTCCTTGGTGTACCTTTTGTCCCTGGACTTGTCTTGGTAAAATCTCCATCTGTCACTTCCCACTGCAATTTTACAGAAAGGTTTAGAATTAATCTTGCTTTGTTTAACTTTGCAGCAGAAAAGAATAAAGTTTGCCGGCAGGGGAAATGTAATATTAAAAAACACCATTAATAACAGCTCTCCTAGTCATACTTTTGGTTGGATTTTCCTCAAACACAGCCAATGCACCGAGGTCCCTCGCAGCGGAGGTCCTGGCTTTATGGTAACCTCGCCTAATAAGTGACTGTTTAACAGTTTGGAGAATAAACTTTGTTGTACAGCATGCCCACTGCGCTCGCTTCGAGGCCATACCTGCCAATGACGCAATCAGAGGAAGTACAAAATTAGGGGCAAAGGGTTCTGAGTTCATGGGATGGCTCTGGGGCCCTTGCAGGAAACTGACACCATCCAGGCTCCATGTGTGGCCTGATTCAGGCTCCATCTCTTTTATTACATGTGATGGAAACCATACGCCTCCATCATATGAGATAGGGGGGCATGATGCTCATAGCAGTAAGGAAAAATAAAGGGGAGTGAAGAAAGGATAATGCCAATGCTCAAATGGATCAATGTGAGAAGATACAGGGGATAATGGGAATGCAAAATGAATTAAAGATCTAAGAGGTGGAAAAAAGTTCTGATGAACTTCAGAATCCAGTAATCCCTATCACGACGTGAGCCAAGAACCTCTCAGGGGCATTGACAGGGGCCAGGTCATATGCAACAATGGGAAGGAGAGATAAAAGGATATTTCTGACTGAGCAGATCCAACAAAAGGCACTTTCAAATTATGATGCAACCAACACTGCAGCATCCAGCAGCTCTTCCTGGCTCCAACTGTCTGCCGCCTCGCAGTGGGAGAGCAAAACAGAACTTCTTTCTACCCAAAGATCAAATTCATCCATCCGATCTGCTTTGATTCGGTGACAGGTTTATGAGGTGCCATTACACATAGGAAAGAGGAAAAACATTTGGTTGTTTTTTGGCTTACTAAGTGGATAAACACTTATAACAGCAAGCCTCCACTGTACAACGAAGAATGACACGGCACGGTATGTTGAAACCTGCATTCATTTCTTGGCACCTTCTCAGTAGCAGCTTTATAAGGTGATAGGCTAATGCCTGCGGAAAAGCCTGGCATTATCACCCTATAAAGTTGTAATGCTGAATGTGTAAAAGTTGCTTATCTAGACACAGGGTAACAATAGCATGAATTAAGCTCCATTACCCTACAGTATATACCTCAGTACAACGGTTTAACAAGGTCCAAAGCTTCCCCTTCACACATGTATGAAAGAAAGGAGATTTTCTTTCTTACGCACCTTCTCACTTGCTGAAATTCAAAACAACTAGCTGAAAGACACTTAAACATATTGGTTCTTATTTGATGTACGGATAATACGAAAACGTTGATTAGTGCAGCTTTAATGTGAAAGCTCGGGATCAATCATTGTATAGAGGTCATTTAATTACCCTCAGTATTTTTACTAGAGAGAGCCAAATCCTGAGTGAAAAAGAAAATACGAAAAGATTGCTTGGGTTTGGATTAATTACCCTTTTCCTACTTCTTAAGTGACGTTTCAGCTTTGCCAGTAACTCTGGAAAGACACGGAGCAAACGGCCTCACCCTACCAATTGACAGTAAAGGTAGAGAAACAAACACTTCCAAAATGGTTCTCAGATGATGTGCGGTCAGATAGGCACGCAGCATCCTCCCGCCCTTCAGCCCCCCCCCCCCCCCCACCCCCACGAGCCTGGAGGCCCCGCGCAGCTCTGCAAAGGCTCAGCGCTCGCTGCAGTTACACAAACAGGTCGTCTTTCCAGAAAACTACATCAACAGTGGAGTGGGGTGCGGGAATGGTCTTACTCAGCTCAGGGATTTGGGGCCCAACAGAGTGACTTTGGGTTTTAGTTACAAAGCAAAACATTGGATCATAAGAACCCCAAAACATTGTAGCTCTCTAGTAAGTGTGTGTGTGTGTGTTTCTTTTTGTCTGAGTCTGTGTGTGTGGCCCTCTAGTTAATGACCTTCACATTAGCATCCAGAATTTGATAGCCTGCCTACGCTCAACTTTGCAGGAAAGACAACACCCTGATCAAAAAAAAAAAGAAGTCAGTTCTAAGTGAGAATGCAGGAGCGCAGGACAAGAAAAATAAAAGTAAGGCTGTTGGTCCTCAGTCAGCTGCCATTGAATTAAACGAAATGATCACAAAGTGCAGCACCTTACAATGTTACCATACAGGATTTGGATTTTATTCCCTTTCAGAGAACATCGCACCACAAGAGAGTCGGAGAACCTGTTGCTTTCTTTCAGTCAGCACTTTCCCTACCATAGTGGACTCTCAGCTGCAGGAATCTCTAAGTGGGTTTCTGTCTCTGAAACCTGATGGATGTCTGGATCTCCTGCTGGTTGCTTCAGGTGCCTGTCAAAATGTGAAAACCACTACAAAGACCCCCAGTGCCGACGAAGAACTGGAAAGCACTTCAAAGAAAAACAAACAGCTAAATGTCGCCAGTTGGAGAAAACCAGAAATAAAATAAATACTGTGACATTTTTCCTGCCCAGGGCCCAGCTGAAATAATAAACCACAAAATGGCATTCGACGCATTAAAACATCCCTCCTTTTTGTCTTGTTTGCACTGTATACAACACTTTAAATCTACCTGCAAGTACACCCTAAACACTATGCTGGTTTTGGTAAAGAACATTTGTACTGAAACTCCTGCATGTAGAATGACAACACTAACATATTGTCATTCACCTTAAACATGAAATGATTGCTGGAGAGCTACAACCCCCACGGATGAAAAGGTGAACCCATGGATATACAAAGAGAACTGGATACAGTGTCGGAGGCGGGTCCACGGTCATTCCTATGAGAGTTGCTCAGTGGCGCATGAAGCCCAAAATGGAGCGACTTTAGATTCAATAAGTACCTTTTTCTGGGCCCATAGAGCATTCGCATTTCAGTTTTCCGTAAGGCCCACCTCCACCTTTTAGACCCTAATGATTTAAATAAGGGCTATAAAAGTAAGTCAGTGGGAAAAAGTAGAGTCACGGACCAGAACATAAGCGTTCCACCATTTGGTAACCACACTGATTTGCTTTAAAAGCCGGGACTCTTCTTCCGGGGGGGGGGGGGTCGGTTGAGCCCAATGTACTATCATTCAAAACATGCAGTACCATGAATGGCCTCTAGTTGTAAGTTCAAAGACAACTTGTAGAAAAGTTACGAAGAAAAACCTTACATTTACCTCAATAAAAGCCCAAGAGTTAATTGGATAACTGTGGAGTTGGGATCTCAATTTGGTTTTTGGTTAAGATTTTAAAGTCTAGCAGGTTTTGCTGATGGTTTTCAATATTTTGTGAACATTCTTTGAGCCTCCAGTCCCTCTGCTTTGACTAAGTTCTTTAAACATATGAAACTAAAAATATCCAGCAGAGAAAGGGGCCAACGGTAGTTAATTTTTCAGCTGTTCTAACAGTCTACTGTCGTACTTTATGTCCTACTAAAACATTGTCTGAAACGTAAGTGTACTAAACTACAGTTCCAGTGCTGCTGAGAGGATGCCAGATAAAACCAGGAAGGCTTTAAAGAGCTGTGCAGATCTTTGGGATACTTGACAGAAAATCGTTTGCGGAAAATCTCAATGGGAAAGTTCTGTTTAACAGGCCATGCCCCCATCAGCCAGACTCATCACCATGTTGGCCGCATCCATCGCTGACTCCGCCACATGGACGGAGGACAGGACTACACCAGAGCAACGTGTGCGTTCTAGGAAATGTGTTTCTTGACATTTTCTAACTGATCTAGCGGTTTCTGCTCTGGTGTCACTGTGGGTGATGTCGGTATAACATTATGGTCATTGTGGAGAAAGACACTCTGTGATTTTCAGAGTTGCTTGTAATAAGAAGCTCTATCATTTCAACAGCGGCTTTGTGAAGATTTGGAGGGCTGAAAAATAGGAATTTATCTGTGGTGCGTGTGTGGTCAGGTGGTAAGACTTTTCGAAAAAGTGGCTTAGAATGGACTCAAATACAGATTGGGTGAAAATATATGCAACTTTTGGAAGATTGCGCTCTGTTTTGCTTTACTGAACCCTATCTTTTAATATTATTTATAGGATATTTAGAATGAAGTATGCTTTGCTCAGAAAATAGAAACTCCAGTTACAACTACAAAATAATACACTTTTCTCCAGACTCAGCAAGTAAGAATATAAAAACAGGTCTAAAGATGATCTCTGACGTGGCTAACAATGGGAATGCCGTCTGTTATGTGGCATCATGAGTTGGAGTTGCTTCTGGGTGGGCCTCCACGTCTGCGGTGGGACGCAGGGGTGTGGTCTGTCAGCCTAGATGACAACAAAGCCTCCTATCCTGCTACTGGTCAGGAAGAAGAGGACGTTTTTTGTGAGCCAAACTCTGGTCGGACACACACACTCCAGACATGAGGGTGGCACGCTCTTCTACCTCAGAGCAGCCTGAAGTCAAGACGAACCATCAAGAGGAACCGTCTAACATCTGGGTTGTGAATCACGCTGCTTAATGAAAGCAGTAATTAACACCAGACAATGGGTTTAAATTACTCTGCATAACTGTTTGTTTAGGGGAATCTAGAAGAAGTGCCAGGAGGGAAACTCCACTCTGAATGAAGGGAAGAATCCGCACAGGGACCAAACAGTTACTTTATTAATCCAAACAGCAAGATCTGATTACCAAAACGTAATCATGAGGGTCAGCGATGTGTGCTATGCAGAGACGGGTTTGTCCTCTTGTAATTAATTCTGTAAACTAAACATGAAAATATATTCGGATTGCACAAACTCATGGAAAGATTATAGGATTAACTTTAGAGAACAAACACGAGTGTCATTATCAATGGTATCTTAAGGAAATGTGTCCATAAAGAATGTGGGTTTTCATGCAAACTACCATAAGTGGTAAAGAAAATAAGATACAATATATACAACTTCAGTATGTCTGTATATGTTTACAATACTCTGGCCATTGGATATCTGAATAACACATCTAATTTATATAATACAAACACTAACAAGCACATTTCTATTTAAGTGAGACCAAATCATTGTGTGAGATGCTTATAACTTGTATATTACAATATCACATGTCAAGACTGTTTAATACAGTATATCTGAATACCTAAAGGGGACCAAACTTTTTGTTTCTATAACCTAAACAAGAGTGTAGCCTGGGGAAATGTACCATACACATATTTGGTGTGCATCGACAAAGAAACCGTTTGTCAGTATTTTTCTTATCAGTTATATCTTCAGACCCCTACTTTTTCGGGGGGTAAATTGCCCTTGCTGTAAACTGCACTACCATATATGGCAACCTTGAAACACTGAACACACTGTACTGTATGGAGCCACTGAATACAGACTTTTGCAAATGTGAACATAAACACAAACTCTGCATGCTCAGAACAGCTTTGACGCAAAGTATAAAGCACTAAATTCACAGAGTTATGTGAGAAAACACACATCTTATTATTTTTTATATAACTGATTAATTAACCATATGCATGCACAACAAGCATCGTGCTATGGAAGGTGCCAGAATGGATTTAGTGAATTCCCTCTGTCTGCAGTTCTAACCACACATGGAAAATGTGATAGTCATTATGTATCCGACAGAGTTCTGGAGCAGTTCCTCACTGTTCCTCGCTTCAACTCTTTTTTTTTGTAAACTAGGAAGCTGTAGGTTGATCTTGGCAGCGCTCACAGTCACTTTTTCCCCCCTTTCATTAACATTTTGGATTGGGAGTAACAGATTTAGGAGGTTTTATATTCAAAAGAGGAGGAATTAGAATCCCCAAACTCATTGTTAAAGCGTGCCTGTGTGTTCTGCGGCCGGAGGTGTTGGAGAGCTTTCATCGTTGGTGGACACGGGAGACTCGCAAGCAGTGATCAGTTTGTGTTACAAGTGAGATGTAGGGTTATTGTAAGGCCACACACACACACACACACACACACACACACACACACACACACACACACACACACACACACACACACACACACACACACACACACACACACACACACACACACACACACACACACACACACACACACACACACACACACACACACACACACACGAGGGAAAAAAAATGTAGTCTCAAATGTAAAAGAATGTACCCTGCAGAACAAAGAACTGCTGCTAGCCAAATTTGAACGCAATACTTTTCACGGGAGGCTTTAAAAGAACGCAGGTGTCTTGGAGCGCCTTCTCTGCGCTCTGCTATTATTTTATTAAATTATTAAATCAATGACTCAGAACCTCTTGTCCACCCCCTTAAAGACTCTTAAATAGGGTCCTTAACAAACTCCAGAAAAGTTTCCCCTGACATCTGCGAGTAGGTCACGTCAAGGACACCGGGGTTATTACCGTGTGAGCGGGAGAGGGACTTTGCTGCTTTTCCTCACTCTCAAAGGTGAGTCAGAGAAGTCACTGACACTTGGATGATCACAGGCCAGATTGGAAATAGCAGCTAACTACCAGCATATGTGTTTTCCTGGCAAAAACATCACAGATCGACGCCTGCTCTGCATATATAGTGCCTGGAGTCATTTTACTGCTGTTTTATTTCGCTAATGAAGGCAAAACAGAAGAAGAGAAGGTGGGAAAGGTTTACAGGATGCCTCGGAACAGACTGATGTTGAAACAGGTATTGTGCTGTGGTTTCTCTGCCTGATTGAAACATGCCAGCAGATAATTCACCTAAAGGGATAGTCCGGATTTGTGGGGTGGTATAAGGTACTAACTAAAATCAGTGTATGGCATGGAAGCTAATAAACGTACTCCTGTGGACAGGGCAGAAGCAACACTTATTTGAGATTCATACACTTGAAAATATACATAGTATCAGTTTAAGTGTATGCTATATTAAGAATATTGTCAAACAGCCGAAAGAGAGAGAACCAACATTGCTTTACGCTCTCTTTAGTCCATCTCTATTAATACAAATTTTAATTTCTAGGACAGGGGCTACTAGCCTACCGCTTGGTCTGGGAACTGTAGGATCTTCGGTTCAAGTTCCCTGAACATTTAAAGTATGTAGTGTGAACATGTGACATAATGGCATACTAAGATGGGAAATGCAGAATCTAAATATCGTTATGTACATGTGTGAAAATGAAAAGAGGCTTCATAATCCTCCATTTCCATACCCTATGCTTGAGGACAGCATGTGTGAAATGTACTTTCCTCCCCTGTTTCCATTATCCTAGCTGTACTATTAAACTAGAAGAAAATGATGTATTCATAAAATTCCTGTGATCGCTTGCCATTTCCCCTTTTGGCGGCCGTTCTTCACATACGGACAGTTCTGTGGCATTCCAGGTTGAAAGGATTGAATTATAACAGAGATAAGGCCGCGTCCAAACGGAGAGCGTGAGTAATGACTTAAACCCACTGCGGCAGTTTTCATCATTACTCACACTCAAAACTAATGATGTACTAATTGTGTAGGCCATGTAAGAGCAGTTGCTCCTATGTCATAAAGGTGTGTAAGTTTGTGCTTTAGATAAACAGTTCCAGCTGGATCGTGTACCGTTACAACTCCCTCCTCTTTTCTTTAACTACTATCATCATACACACACTCTTATCTCCTCACAAAAGCTCCTCTCATGAGCCTCCAAACCCATCTATCAACTTCCTGCTTTCCCTTATAACCGGCTGCATCTCTTCCACCTTCTCCCACTTCCTTCTCACTCCCCTTTGAATCTCCTTGGATAAATATCCCCCGCCGGGAGCCCCATTCTCCTCCATTTCATTCAGCATCTTGGTGTTATCTCCATCCTGTCTGTCCGCTGGTGCGAGATTCTCCCAAAGCCAGATACAAGGAATCCCTCATCCCTGGTCTGTACATCATCTTTGTGTTTACACCTAGAGGCTGGAGTTTTAACAGCCCGCTCCAAAATCTCAGGGTGAGCGCTCCTCTCCCGGCACAAAGTAAATAAACCTTAAGTCTGATATGTGAAACTGAGACATGGAGGTGGTTTCTGTAAGCCAGTGACTGACATCTGAATTTATTATTTTAATCACGTCCTTCAATGTTTCTGGGTGTCTCCTTGGGAAATGTAATTTGCCTGCTTACATTTCTCTTTCGTTCTATATTTTTCTCCATAGCACTTGGAGCTGTTGGGGCTCTGCACAGCTTTTAAAGTACCTTAAAACCTTTCGGGTATGAGTGATTCCAAGACTAAATGGGTGAAGTGTCCAGTCTACATGACATGACATAATACATAGAATCATAAACAATTGAGATTTCTCTGTACATGATACCAGATGGGATGAAATGTAATGAGAAGTTGAGAAATCAAAAGACCTTTTGACACATATCCCCATCATCAGAGCAATAACACACCGTTCTGTTTTTACTGATACTCACCAAACAGTAGGTGTGGGGTCGTAAACCACACATGATCAGGAACAGGCGTTAGACGCATGATGGAAAACATGTATAAAGAATAAAACTGGTTTGCTTTATAAAAAAAAAAAAAGCCAGCCTTAAAAATCACTTGAAATTATTGTTTTGTTTTATTATTTCGTTATTGTGTTAAAGCCAAATTTACTTCCTTGAAAGTCAAAAACAAACCCAGTGTTTTATTGCTGGTCCGCCTCATTTCAGCAGCTGATATCAGTAAGTGTTTTGCCATCTTCGTCTGCTTTTGACAACAGGTGTTTAACCCGCTGCAGATTCAGGTCAAGCAAGTCTGCATCTGGAGCTCCTACAAGAGCTCCTTCAACTAGAGCCTTCATTGTCTGTTTGAACGCGAATTGGCCCAACCTGACCCGGTCCATTCCAGGTTTGGGTCGGGTTGTAATTTGTTTTCTTTCTATTTTTTGTGATGACATTTTGTCACAAATGTTTGGTTCCGAGCGGGTTGGGCTTGGACAGATACTACACATTAGATGAATCAAAAAAGAAAGGTTAATTCTGTTCAGCTCTGATTTGGTCTGAATCAATTCTTGAAGGAAGAGTGTTCTGTAGTACTTCGACTGATTATTCCTCTACTATGATCACCAGCTAGTCGCCAACTGGTATCACGAGTCTTCTTTTAGACTTCCTCGAGATCGAAACGATATATTTCCTGGCTATAAAACCAAAACGCTAAAGGTTGTGAGCAACACATTTGAAAATGACTTAATCATTTGTTTCATCGTTAGCATAAAAATATTGATTGCAGCACTTTTAACGACAGGTTGCAATTTATGTATCTGGGGAAAATTCAAAGTAACCTAATGGACAATGAGATTCACATGATTAGCAGCTAAGAAAGAAGGGAAATCAAAAAAGACACATAGAATAAATATGTTTGCAAAGCATGGCCACTTCAAAGGACCAAAGGAAATTGATATGGCAGGCAGTGAAATAAGCTATGCCATGCACCCTAGAAAGAACTCAGAGGCAGAATTTGAGAAACCCACAACACAACTCTTTCAAAATTGGCCAAGAAACCACAGCAAAGTGAACAAGAATCCTCAACATACATTCTTACAAACACACTGCGAAGTATCACATGACGGATTGTATTAACAGTGTCAGGGTCTGACAAAACCATGTCTGATTCCATGTTAACCACGATGGATGAGGTGGTAGGCGAAGTGTCATTATCACTACAGCTGAAGGTGATTGTGAAACCAGGGGATGCTCTTTGCCAAAGAAACCCGCCGGACTGAACCGAGCCCTGGCTGAGCTGACACAGCTGGTTCCAGGCACCCCAACGCCATGCTCGGCTCAAGGAATGTTCCGGGTCTCGCTGGAGAAACCATAACAAGTGCAGGAAATAGATTAGTGCACTCTGGGTTCCACGACGGCCGCAAACCTCCAGAGCCCGGCCCCTTCTAACCCATGTGTGGGAACAGGAGACACTGCAGCGGAGGGAGTAAGACCCCCATCCAGACAACAGTGCTGATCCCAGGAGGACCTGCTGCATTGAGTAATCAAGCCTCCATTAGTTCATGACTGGCCCTGACTCCTACCTGCACGCCGACATACCTCCAGTAAAAATAAATGGCGAAACACCACCTGAGAGCCAGGTCAGGATGGTGGTGAATGCAATTTATATGAAAGATGGTGTCAACTGTACACAATGAATGGTGCAACATGTGTATATATATATATATATATTACTCTATTCTGGCATGTTTTCTTTATCATTATGTAATGTTCAGAGCATTACAACTTAATTTCACAGTGGGTCTTTCAATTCACTGTTTGGTACGCTGACTTTGCCTCAATCTGTTTTGTGTATTTCTAATTAGGCTTGCATTCATCTGTCTTTAAGGGAAAACCCTTGGGAAACCTAGTTTTGCCAAATTATTCTTAAACAATAAATCAAGAAAGGCACTGACATGACATGTTTATAACTGCTACAACATAAGTTAATATATAATTTGGCTTAAAATGGCTATGCTAGCTTAAACAAAGGATTGAGACTAAACGTTGCTATGCTATCAGAAAAAAACTATTGTCCTTGATTGATTCTAAAAATCGTGTACGTTATTTATCCAACAAAATCATAAATATCTTGTTTAGGAAAAGCCTTGTAACTGGAGGGATCCTGGTTCGAGTCAGGCAAAGGGGAGACTGCTGTCTGCCAATGACCAATGAGAATACCAGCTCTGAAGGGGCTGCAAGAGTTCAGCCAAAGCTCAGGTTGATTTTCATTCTATTCTGATGGCCTTCATATGTCATCCCCCACTGAAAAATAAATATGTTAAGGCTTGAGCACTGTGGAAGCAGTTCCGGCCCGGATAAACTTGGCAGGGAGAGGGATGGGATTACCAGATGAATGGTCTGTGTATGTGTATGTGTGTGTGTGTGTGTGTGTGTGTGTGTGTGTGTGTGTGTGTGTGTGTGTGTGTGTGTGTGTGTGTGTTAATTTGTACTTAGATATTTCAACAACACCGTCACACTAGATCTAGCTGCTTGTTACGTGTGTGTTTAATGAAAGAATGTGTGTAAAATTTGGAATTTAAGGATTTAAAAGAGAGCTTTGCAAACAACTTTCATGGCAGATGAAGCCAACAATCAAACCGTAAAGCAAAGGAGACTAAAAGCTAACAATCATTATCATCCTTCCTGCTGAAGGACAACAGTGTTGCACATGTTTGTGACTAACACATTTGGAATATTCCGTTCCACGTGAAGTCCTGTTGTCCTACGCAATTTTTAGTTTTCATCCATGTTCCCTTCTTAAACCAGCAAGATTGATTGAGTGTTCTCCGTAATGACTTCACAAACCAGACACAGATTTGTACAACAGCTTTGACACATCACAGACTTTAAACACTATCAGCCTCCTGGGAGAATGCAAAATCTTGGATGTGGAAATAACTTCTTGTTTCCCCCTGAGCACTGAGATTACAGTGCTACGGTGGAAGAATGGGGGTTTGTGATGGTTTGCACAACAAAGCCTCTGGAGTGGTGAGGAGGAGGAGAACTCTGTGGGCCGGCCCTTCCAAACAGCTGCCGTACCCCTGAGAGGGCCAACAACACTCATCCAGAGTTCAGCAGCTCTCTCTTCTTACTCCTCCGAATGTCAAGAGTTCAACTGAATAAAGTTAAAAGTGAGTGTGATTTGGCTCGGCGCCTGTGGCTCTCTAATGTAATCCATGAGCGGGACCAGCACGCGCTCAAACAGAAAGACAAACAGGATGCTTCTACTCGGGTGACTGGGATAAAAGAGATTTGGTTCTAACACAGTTTGAATTCCTCTCAGCTGGTGCTGCAGTCCACTGCCCCACGTCCACTCTCATGGACCTCAGCCGAACTGTGTGTGAATGACTCATGCTGCAGCAACACCCTAAACACAGAGACACACAGGCTCCTGATCCCAAATCAATGCTGAACCAACAGAACAGTGATGGAGCACACGCTCCGTCTCCAAGGAAATTACTAATGATGTGTTTGAGTGTGTGTGTGACACAGCGTTTGCCCTTTGCTGCCAGTCTTACTTTTTTCATCCAAAAGCATGAATGCATGTTCTTGATGGGGAACAAATGCCCCAAAAAAACCCAACAGCAGTATCTAGAGGATTAAAGAAACAGACTGATCCTTTCTGCATAAAGGTATTTGTGATGAACGATCATAAATGCAGCATGAAGGAGCAACACGTGCATCTAGTTTCTCTCCCACAAACCCCCTCTGCCTGAAACACCTTGATTGGACTCCTTTGTTTACTTCAGTAACGTAGTGACATAACCACGTAACACTCACAGTTCTATTGGACAGTGCTCCAACACATTGTACGTGACAGGCTAGGGGACGGGACATCTCTAAGCGGTTGACCAATCACAACAGAGTCGGCCAGCTAAGCAATCACAGCAGAGTGAGCTCTAGTTTCAGACAGAGGGTGAAAAGGTGCTGCAGCACAGGCAGTATGAGATAAATAAAGACATTTTTGGACATTAAAGCATGTAAACATGTCTCAGTAGAGTCACAAAATACAAAAAGGAATCAGAAAATGAGCATAACAGGGCATGGTCTGTCTGGGTTACTACCTGTGTACAAACCCAATGGGAAAATGTCCTGTGTTCACGATAAGGAGGTGCTACCTAACCTAGTTTTGTGTAATACATAAAGCAGTTTTCCATGTCTGAATGTGATCTAGAGTTCACATAAATGAAACACTGTTGAATAAAAAAAATAAGCTTTAACATTTAACAACAATCACAACGCGTCATGAAGTGGAAACAAACCTAAACGCTGGCTAAAGTTCCCTCGCATGCAGTGACACAAGATGGATCGTTTTTGTAAAACGAGTGATGTGGGAGACAACCCTGAGCCAATAAAAGCTCATCGGCATGTGGTAAAGATATATGACCCTGAATATATTACAAAATGGCAGGCAGTGATGTGTGAGGGTAAGCAGAATATTTATTTTGGTGACTTAAGCTGACAGTGGCATAACATATTAACAGCCCAGTTTGTTTCATGTCATATTACGCTTTTTTCCTCATTTATTTCGAAGGTTGTCTTCAGATGTGTGCGCTTTATATTTCAAAGGTTGAGAATCTAAATTTTAAGCTACAGGGCTTTCATGGTCCATGTGTTACACTTGTACACAGACCAAATGCATGTGAACCACGTCTGCACCACAACAGAAAGATTTACTTTACATTGACTGCAATTTGAGTAACTCCACATTTTTGGAGGTCCTGTGACATGTTTGTGTGAGTCAACGCGTTTAAGGGACTCAGTTTATGCGGATCAAAGAGAGAAGGGATTTTCTGAAACGTATTGATCTGGTTAGCTCTGTCAGTGGTCGTTGGGACTGCGGTGAGCTGGACCTCACAGACTGTCAGCCACACTTATATTCAACCCAAACCCTGCAGAACCGTTAGCAACCAAGCTAACTCTGACAGTCTGCTATCTGTCCTGATGTGAAAAACTTGTATTTTGTGCTAATTATAACATTGAATTAGAGCGACATGCCCATAAATATAAAATGTCTAAACACTTGTGGCTATAATCAACAACATTTCATACTGAAAACTATAAA
Organism: Eleginops maclovinus; assembly: GCF_036324505.1. NCBI lineage: Eukaryota > Metazoa > Chordata > Actinopteri > Perciformes > Eleginopidae > Eleginops > Eleginops maclovinus. The sequence continues at coordinate 5,194,396 of NC_086369.1, forward strand.
AAGTGTTGGCTTTTTGCACTTTTATCTTAAGAAAAATTGCTTTTTCACTCACCGAATCTCTTGTATCCAAAAGAATGTACTTCCTCCTCGTCTGCAAAGTCGTCTGTGTGACACAATGAGAAACAAAACATGAGTAGGTCATAAGTACGCTTACTGACGGTACAGGCATTCTCCCCCAATATCATGACTCAGGTGTTCTATTTTCATCTTGTGTAAACATTTTTTGTAAGTGTGTTTGTTTGTATAAAAATTGCTCTGATTAAATGTATTATACAACTGTAAATAAAGCAATATGCACCACATGCACATAGCCAAGCATTTATCATGTTATCCTTCAGTTCAATGATCTCTGATTGAGTGGTGGCAGGCAACAATGCGTTCAGTTGAAGATAGTGGAGGTTCATCTATAGTCTGTGTGTGTGTGTGTGTGTGTGTGTGTGTGTGTGTGTGTGTGTGTGTGTGTGTGTGTGTGTGTGTGTGTGTGTGTGTGTGTGGAGATAGGAGGTCCAGAAAGCTGTAAAAGCCACAGGCTGCGGTTTCTCTGCATTGTTGACAGTTACCCTAATTACACTGTACTGCACTACACTGGAGACTGGAGCAGAGCACAGAGAACATCACTGGTAATGGTAAACAGATGGGACTGAGCGGGGGAGACAGGGGGGACAAGGAGGGATGAGCTGAGTGTGTGTTTGTTGGTGGGGGTCAGAGAGATATATCACCTTAGTTTATACTGGTAAACATAACAAACTATTGGTATGCTGAAAGTACTCAATTTTGGTTTCACATTACTAAATTGCTTGTAATTAAATATCAGAGAATAGAAGATGCGTTCACTGGTCATCTGACATTCAGGGAACTTTCAATGTTAAAGTTTATTGGAAGCAGCATCTCAATTATCGCAAATTCAACAAGTTTTCAAAAGAAATCCTTTACGCATCCTAATTCTGCAAACACAATTTGGTGTTTATATCTTTCAATGAGATGCAAGTAGTGGAAAAAAGAGACTTCCAAGTATTTCACAACTTCTGCACCGTAGTACCGTAATGCCATCCAGATGTGAATCGCGCACCACAAAGAAATACGCACAGAAATATACGTGCAATCTGAGCGTTTTGGGGAAAACACTTTAGGGATCAGCTATACGTAAAGGAAACATACCTTTCATGGCGTTTATAACTCGTTGAGGACTGAAGAAGAGATGAGGACCCCTGTCACTTTCTGCGCATCTCAGCATCCAGGTCAAAGGTGTAAACTTGCTCCGCAGGAAAACGACCCAAACTAATGCAAGTAAACTACAAGTATGTCTTCATGTCGAGTCTTCCGTTTAAAATCCCATCGTGTCTATCCTCTTGCCCGCTTAGTTTGAGTGGAGTTTTTGCAGGAGTGATGTGATGTTCCCGGAGCCTGAAGGAGGAAGACTTGCTGTTACTACAAGTGTAAAGTTACACAGCAAGACAAGCTGAACTTCCGGTGTTGCTTTCAGAATAAAGTCGTTTTTGTTGCGTAACACTAAAGAAAGTAAACATAGTATATAAGAGGAAGAATATTTGTTTGTATGTAGTGTCATTTTTTTAACATAATAATTTAATCTCAATTGAACTGTTTAGCCTTTCTCTGGATGCAATTCTGACGGCAGCCAGTTAGCTTAGTTTAGCATAACGTTGGCGCAGCTAGCTAGGGGGGACGCTAACATTAGCCTTTGTGTTAAGTTCAAGTTTAACACAATTCACCTTAAGTTTACCATTGAAAACATGTCTTTTTCTTTTAGCTCTATCTGCTGATATTCAACCCCACAGTACAACCAATAAAGACAAGTCTTCCCCCCCTTTTTTTCTAGCTCTTATCTTTTTATGTTATATGTTCTTGTTTATATTTGCACTGTGGGACTGCCAAAAACGGTATTTCAATTTTCTGTATGTATAACACGTGGAAACATTGACAATAAAGTGGACTTTGACTGACTTTGACTAACACACAGGCAAACCTACCAAAGTCTTATTTTGGAGGCCAGAGTACATGACATCCGGTTTCCCTAATCTTTCTCTCTAGCTTTCTCTTTGTAGCTTTACATCGTCCACACTTTAGTTTGGACACAACCACTGTCCAGCTCAGGTTTTTGAAGTCATACCAGTGACTTTCCCGTCCTCCCCTGCTGAGTCTCCCCCTGTTGAGTTGGAGGAGGTGCGGACAGACCCCGGGCCGTCGTGCGGCGCTGCAGTAATCCAGCCGGAGATGAGATTAAGTTACTGGGGGTTGATGGCAATTGCGTCCCCGGGTGAAAGTCTGGTAATCATTAAAGATCATTTCAAAGGTTTGGGGAGGTGGAGCGACACCGAAACGCGACATTTCAGTGCAGTTCCTGTGTTTTTACATATTCAGATATCATTTCCTTTAAGGAAGAAAATCACTTTCATGCCCATATGATATTCCTTTAGGACCATATGGTTCTCAATAATATGTTACTCATGTGGTTTGGGCTATTTTATCAACTGAATTATCACAATAATCTCACATTCCTGTATTACTGCTAACATTTACATATTTACGAGACCTTTTATAAAATCCTACATAAAAAAGTGAAAAGAAAACAGCACAGTTAAATTATTTCAATCTGGTCTAGTAGCTACAGTCTTTTTTCATTAAAAATGTATGCATTAAAAAGCTTCACAAAAATCAAGAAAAAAAACATATAACCTGGAGTAAGTTGTTTTCATAAATGAAGTATCCATTGTAATTTGTTTGATTAAAAACAACATTTTTGGACATCATTTTAGCAATAATGATATAAATATACATCATATCTTGTGTTCAATTTATAAGTTTACTCTGGCTTTTATCTCCCTTTAGAAAGTGTTTGCAACACAATGCCAGAATAATTTTCTTTGCTGTGATACATTATATTCTTCCTAACTTTTTCACTGGATGATACAGATCTTTACATTGTTTACTTGTTGTTAAAACAATAATTTACATAAAATAGTCTCAATGGATGCCAATACTGACCACAATCCATCACAATTAGGCACCAGCATCCGTTTCCCCTTTGACTCCTCCAGGTACTGTGAAAACTTCCACAGTTCCTGTGTCCATAATCTCTCCGGCCTGCAGATGCAGATCACTGATCAAAGACTGAACAACAGCTGCATCAGACTAGATCTAACACAGACGCATCATTCCACAGAGCAGGTTAGCATCCCTTGGTTATATTGCATCGATTTACAGGAAAAGATTGTGATAACACCAATTGTCCCAGCACTAAACCCCTCTGGTTTCAAAGAAAAAATGTGACACAGACATCAAACTCAGATCTGTTTTTCTTCTTTCTTTGGATAACAGAGCCTTCAAACCCCAGCCCAGTGCTAATAGCTGGAGTTTGACCCAGTCCTCCACATCTTAGATTCCAGACCAGCCTGAGATGATAAATCGGCTAATTACTTGTTTTCCTAAAGGCTTCAAAACTGTTATTTTACTGTCGGCCATAATTGGAGCAGCAGGCTGGTATTAGGAGCCAGATAGGGATCGTGCATGGCGGGCTGATAAAAAGCAGCTGAGGGTCAGGTATCTTACCAGCCCCGCTCCTGCTGGTCCTCATTCAGGGGTTGGGACCTCATTTGCTGGGTCAAGGCTTTTTAGCAGTGGGCTCAGATTAACAGAGAGCTGAGAAAGCACACAGGAATTCCACATTTACCACGCTGCTGTTGCTGCCATGTTTAGATAGCATTATAAGAACTCAGATTGTCTTGTGTGCAGCAGTCGCAGCTGCTGGAGGCATGAAAGGCAGAAAGCATTGTTACTCACTCAAAGAATTATGTGTGATCTAGGATTTAAAGATACAGTTTGAGAAAAGTAACATTACTGTCCTCTTTAAAGTTCTTGCATGTTTGCACATTCAGTGGCCTACAGTACAAAGCAAAGCCTACACAACTCCAGTTTGTGCCAGGTCTCTGCAGGAAGCACAGGCTTACTGTCAGTCTGATGGAGATTAGAGCAGAACGTCTGACCTGAGGAGTCTGGTGAGGGACAATTAAATAATATAGACCTGCAAACAATAGAGCATGTCAGTTATCCCCTTTGCTAAAACTGCCCTTAACTACACTGATGTGTTGTGCTAGGCGCGTGAGGCTTAATAATGCAAACACACTAATAGGATCTGTGCTGGTGAGTAGATCCATAAAAATAGAACAATCCTGTGCAGGCACCTCACTCTAATTTCTCCAACCAGAAAACCTGCTGCTTCTGTTCTGGAGTCTTGTGTTTTCATAGTTGTCAAGGTAAATATGCTTTTGCAAGTCATTCTTGTTCTGTTTTGCATCTAGGATCACAACAATTCAGTTTTAACAGTTTCCTTGGTAGCAGCTAAGACAGTTTAAATGTTCTATTTTGATTTTATTTTGTGACACATGCATGGATGCAGGGATATATAAAGCAGATCTGTATTTTGCAAGTTGATGAAAATATTTATGATTGCGAAAGACATTGAAATATGACATCATTTCTTCAACGAACGTCGTTTTGACTCATGTTCTACTTTGGCTTTTTCTATTGATTCATACATGAACTCAGAACTGTATGCATATTTTCAATAGAAGTAACAACACTGTTGCAAAAATAATATTTTAAGCCTGTAATGTGTTCATTTTTAATAAATAATATAGCTAATTTCCTAGTTTTTTAATGGGATTAAATCCTACTGCAGTAGCTGTAGTTAATGGAACTCTCTTTCGGTAATCTTGTTTATTTTGCTTCACACGATGTGATAATCCATGCTTATAAATGAACATTGGGATAATGAGTTGCACATTACATTGTATTCATTTTGAAACAGCCTCTATATTAATCTCTTTGAGAAATGGCACCACCTGGTGGAAGATACATGACATATTTCATTAAAGTTTGTACAAGCAAAGCATGTCTTTGTTGGTGCTGTGTGGTAACAGGTTGATTAGAAAGTTTTGCTTTTTTTCCAAGACAAGATGAAGAGGTTGTTTTTTCAAATTCTTTGCATCACTGGATTCCTGCTCTCTGTGGCTGATTCCACTCCACTGAGCGAGGACACGCTGCAAAGTGAGGCTTTCATCTATAGAAAAACCTACAGTACCCTTTCTTACTTATATTGGTGAATAGCAGTATGTCTGTTTGTGTGTGTAGAGCTGTCTGCAGCAGGAGAGCAGTGTGTCGATGAGGAGATAAAGAGGGCATTACTCGGGGTAAAGCGGGTGAAGGAAACGGTGGAGAAAAAAGAGGAGAAGCACAGACAACTCATGGACGCCCTGCGACACAGCAGTGACAAGAAGAAGGTAGAAAATGTGTTTCTTCACATGAAAATACCAAGAACTCAAGCTGGTCTCAAACACACTTGAAGAGCAGTGTAGTTGAACAGTTCCATGCCAGTCTTTGTGTGATATTCTGAAACCCATGACATGTTTTCCACCTCATAAAGGCAAAGCCACAAAGAGAAACCTCAAACACAGAGTTAACAATCCATGTGGGATTGAGTTAGATCGAGTGGATTTTTACTGCAGTCAAGATAAATGAACTGTCTATCCATCTTGTTTTTAAAGTCCTTTCAAAATAAAAGGGGCTTTGTGTGAAGACCCTAAACCACTCTCAGGCTTATTAGGAGGTAATGCATCTTTGACTGTTTTGGGGGTTCCTTCAGGGGGCGAGGCAGCTGGTCTGGGAAACAGAGCTTAAACTAGAGGAGGCTGAGCAACAATGTCAAGACGTGATAAAGTCTTCCTTTGAGGAGTGTCGACCGTGTCTTGAAGATGCTTGTAAGGCCTTCTTTACCTCTACTTGTCGCCGTGGCTTCGCCTCATTCTCATTTAAGGTTTGATCTCAGCGTTTTTAAAGACCTTCAGATTGATTAATACAAATGTTTTACCATGATTTGTCACGGGCTCCATTATCATTTTCTGCAGTTGGAGGAGTTTCTAAGAAAAATGGCCGCCCAGCTAGAGGCTGCAGAGCATCTTTACAAAAACGATGAGAACATGGGTCGCACCAACTCACCTGAGACTGAAGAGCTGGAGCTTCTTCAGGCAGATGCTTCCTTCAACCAGTTGCTGTCAAACACCAGCCTCCTGTACAACCAGAGCATCATGCTGGTGAAGAGAAAGCAACACATGTTTGGGGATTCCTTCCTGGAAGCTTTCACCACAGAGTCGAGACCCAGCCTGGTGTCAGTAATGCAGAGTCCTGACTTCTTCACAAGGTTGGGATTGGATCACATCCTCGGCTCTGTGTCTGAGTTTGGGATGAACGTGCTGGAAGAACTCAGCTCCACAGTGACTAATGTATTTGAGGAGATAAAGGAAGCAGAGGTGTACTTCCAACCACCAAGCACAGGTATCTGATGTAATGACATGTGTGTGTATCATATATATAACAATACCCCCCGTAACATCTGTGATTGTATGTCTACAAAGACGCAGGCTCCCTCTCTGCTTTGGGAATGTCTGAGAGAAGAAATCTTTGCAGACGTCTCCGCAGGCAGGCATCAGATTGCTGGCAACTCCAAAGTCTGTGCAAGGCCTGTGAAGAATATCTGTTAAAAGGTAAATAATGAAAAGATCATTAATGGTTCCATAACTATTTAGCTCACCCCTTATGTGCATATTGAAACCAGGACCTGGGCCTCCAATTCTGGCCCGAATAACAAGCCTTTTTCCAATATGGACAATTAAAAACTGCCTTATTTATTGAAGTGTTTGCTTTAAAGTCTTCCTTTTTTCAACTAAAAGGGCATACTATTGATCATACTATTCAGCATGACAAAAATATTCTGACGACTCTCTTTATTAATTATTTGGCTTATTTGTACTTAAACTGTTATATTGATAATTACTTGTTGGATGCCTTGTTCTGATAACTCATTTTATTTTGTGTAATTCTTCACTGATATTAATGAGAAAAAAAAGTAAATTCTTCATTTAGGGAGCTAAAACAGTATAGAATAGATTAATAATGTGACTTCACTTAGATAACACTTTCTGAATAATTGCTCAATTTTGAAGATAACTGATTACCTTTTAGCTACAGTATATAATAGCACTGATACTGTGACGGGTAAAGCCCATTGTCAGATATTTGAAATGGTTAACTTCATGAGGGTTAATAAATAAAGATCTACTCTAAAGTTGACCTGGATTTGTGTCTTCTCTGTATGTGATCATGTGTACTTGCAGAGTGTCCCAGTTTCCAGCAGTTACACTCTGAGGTGGAAGAGATGCACTTGCTGCTCAACGCCTCCCAGCAGCAGTACGACGATACGCTGCAGTTGGTGCAGAGACACACAGCGGACACACAGAGCTGGCTGATCAACATGCAGGACTGGCTGTGTTGGGTCAGCCAGCTGTCAAACACCACAACAGGCCCCCACAACATCTTCAGAGTGATCACAGTACGCTTGTAGTAGTGTAGAACTTGTTATACTGTTACTTACAGTAGGTGAATTGGATTGTAACGAGAGCTACACTGATGCAGTTTTACTTTATCTCATTTCTCAGGTGGATCCGCAGCAACAGATGGAGAACATCAGGCCTAAAGCAGACAGCCTTGTGGTGGTAACAATACTGGACTCTTCCCCAATAACTGTCACAGTTCCAGCTGAGTTGGAGGTGGAGGACCCAGCTTTTATCCAATATGTAGCTCAGGAGGCTCTAAAACTCCATAAACGGCAGATAAGAGGTATTGATCCCAGCAGATAGGAGCTTAGGAGTTTATTTGGCTCCCAATTTCACCTGGCAGGGCACCAAATTTGATTCAAATATAATTAAATGTGATTATATATGGAATATTTAAGTTGACTTGCTGGCTTTGATCCTACCCAACTGAAAATAATTCTTCGTTTTACTATTTTTTTCTGCAAATTAATGGAGTAATGTGGATAAAACAGCAGTGAGACAATACCATTACCTAAATTATAGACAAAGAGTTCATTTCTTTAACAGTAAAGCTGATCTTTGTCAAATTCAACTCTAAATGCACAGTTAATATTCTTAGCGTTTTCAATATTTTTGCAATAAAAGTGTACACTCTGCTTAATTTAATCATTTTTGTAACAAAACTACAGCCTTACTGCAGCTCTTCATTATTTGGAACAATCTGTAGTGTGGTCGAGATATTATACAATTTTATTCAAATCTTTTTGCAGGACGAAAAAGTTGAAAATCTAGTTAACAAAATGATTTTGCTGGCAAATTATCCAGTCTGTGCTGACATTTTAATGTTGTTATTCTATGTGTATTCTTTAATTTGATTGTATTTGCATTTCATTTATTCCTGTTTATAGTTCAATGTGAAACTATCATGATAATGAATTGATGTTTAGGTAATGTAAGTAACTAAAATGGCGTGATTAAAGGATTTATTTTAAATGTTTTGCCAATTTGTCAATTTTCTCACATTTTACTTGTTATAAATGACTTAAATTGCTTTTGCTTCTTTATTTTTTTTTTACTATAACTGCTTTACCCTTTTGGCAGGCATAAGGAAAGTACTGCAGAAACCAAACTGTTCCGGTCTGAGTTTTAGTTTTAAAGTAAGTACATGAAAAGGGAAAGCGAAAAGTCGCTGGGCGTACTACTCTCGCGAGAGTTAATTCGCGGGTGTAAATTACCCGGGAAAACTCAAGCTCGCCAGTGGATCCACCGGAACAAAACAACACAGCTCTGTCAGATACTCTTATTTACCACAACATGCCTTTCACCTCAGAAATACACTTATCAAAGGGCTTTGAGACAGGGGAACAGCCCCAGCCGCTGGTGCAGGACAAGAAGAAGAGCTTTGGTGTTTTCTGTGATGAACGCGGGTATCTGGATCAGATCGAGTACATCATGCAGCACGGCCGAACTAAAGGAGACAGAACAGGGACAGGAGTCGTGTCTGTGTTCGGGGCTCAGGCCAGATACAGCCTGCGAGGTCTGTTACCGTTCTGTGTTTATTAGTGTTATTAATGTGTACGTGTTAAATAAGGGTCTGGCATTTGAAATGTACCTGCAAAATAAACTTTAAGTATCACATATAAAGTAGGTGGTTTAATTTATCAACTGTGCATCCTTTTCAGAAGTGGTCATGATTTGCTCAGAACATTTTCAATCAGCAGCTTGAAGTCCTTAACAGAGCTGTCAAATAAACCTAGTGGAGTAAACTGTACCATTTCTGCATTTTAGTGTGACCGTTAAAAAGTTAATATAAATGAGTTCAATTCATTCATAAAAACAATTTTACAACAATCAGTTTACGCAACTGACTGACAAATTGGGATAACATTACATATTTGGTACTGAAATGCCAGTTATGGGTGTCAGCAGTACATAGTGTGTCCGCCAGGGGGAGCTGACCAGTTACATTTTCAACTGTTAACGTTACTTATCCATGTCTTGGTCATATTGTTTTAAATAACCACATATATTTCATGTTGTTATCATAACTACAAACAGCTATGTAATCTATAATGACAAATAACACTGCTTTTATTCATAGATCAGTTTCCCTTGCTTACCACCAAGAGAGTGTTTTGGAAAGGGATCCTTGAAGAACTGCTTTGGTTCATTAAGGTGAGGATTGACTTCTTCTATGCACCCAAATTAGAAAAAAAGATTGTACTTATGTCTAGTGGTATATAGCCTTGTAGATAGTTTTGGGTTTAATGCTCTGTCGGTAATGGACATAAAAATAAAACAAACCTTACATACATCAAATGCACAATCCATTTTTTGTTTAGTATCTCAAAATTGGGCACCTACATCAGAAAATATTTACACGGCTACATACTTCAAGAGGTAAAAAGATAAGACCCTTATGATTTACATTTAAATGCAGTTTTTTTGTCTGAGTTTTTTCGCCAAAAAGCACTGAATGGGGTCTGATAATTGTTTGTGTCATCGCAGGGATCAACAAATGCCAGGAGCTGTCTGAGAAAGGGGTCAAGATTTGGGAAGCCAACGGGTCGAGGGCCTTCCTGGATAAACTCGGGTTCACAGAGCGAGAGGAGGGCGACCTGGGACCGGTGTATGGTTTCCAGTGGAGACACTTTGGTGCAGAGTACACAAACATGCATGCAGGTACAGCAGTAACACAGAATTGACTGTGCAGTGCAGACTTTTTGCTTACTACACAGATCAAGTGTTTATCCTAACACAGCATACCAGATTACTGTGCCTCAGATCTTAAATGCTCCTTTATGTAATATTTTTTACAGATTACACCGAACAGGGTGTTGACCAGCTGCAGAAGGTCATTGACACCATCAACACCAATCCAGAGGACAGACGCATCATCATGTGTGCGTGGAACCCCAAAGGTGTGGCATCGACAACATTTTAAATCCCTACACTGCTTTTAGGTCGTCCGTTTACTCTGATGGTAGTGATATTCCATCATTTTTAATTTCTCTTCTTCTCTTGTAGACCTGCCCCACATGGCTCTGCCTCCCTGCCACGCCCTGTGTCAGTTCTACGTGATTGACGGTGAGCTGTCCTGTCAGCTCTACCAGCGCTCAGGTGACATGGGCCTCGGTGTGCCTTTTAATATCGCCAGCTACGCACTTCTGACCTACATGATCGCACATATCACAGGACTCAAGGTACGAGCACTGCGCTTAAGTCAAATCTCACCTTTAGCTGTTTGTATTGTGCTCACCTGACAGTTTGTTTTTTAATCCACATCTTCAGCCTGGGGACTTTGTTCACACGCTGGGAGACGCTCACATCTACAACAACCACATTGAACCTCTTAAAGTACAGGTTAGTTAAAGACAGCTTTCTATTGCCTGGCTCGCCACTTGATTTCAAACTTGCGCTATATAAATACCATGTATTATTATTATTACATTCTTGTCTATTTTTGCAGCTTCAGAGGGAAATCCGTCCCTTCCCCAAGCTGAAGATCCTGAGAAAAGTGGAGAGCATCGATGATTTCCGTGCAGAAGACTTTGAGATCTGTGACTACAACCCTCATCCCACCATTAAGATGCCGATGGCTGTGTAAAAATGACAGTTTAATAGTGACCAGGGATTATTATGTGTGTGCCTTAGAAGGTCTATCATCACATTGCATTTTACGTACCGTATAGTGCGTGTCATTCAGTCTCATGCTACACATTAATTTCACTCCACTACAAAAAGAGTTTGGTGTTTATTTTTTCAGATTAGTGGAAAATTAAGTTCTTATGAAATGTGTTTTTTTTGTGCCATTTTCCCTTTTTATAAATGTTATTAATATCTAGTTGTAAATAAAGAAAGAACATGTATGAGCTATTTCTACAGCATTGTTATTGCCCAACAGGAGCCTAGCACAATTTATGATCTGAATGTTTGTTACATTTCTACTCTATTCTACTATATTTTCAAGCAACTTAACCTAATTATTAAATGTCTCAGATGAAGACCTTATTGGTTTTTAAACTGCTTCCATACATCTCCTTCAGGGTACCGGTGTCTCTGCACTGATGATTCCAGCATCTCACAAGAGTAGCCTGGATCCTGAGAACAATAAGCACAGTGTAACAACAAAACTGGAGCTGTGCTGGAAAGTAACTAGGCACATTTAAATGATCAGATAAGATAAAAACTTTATTGACATTTTTGTGATATTCACAATCTGGGCAGCGGTATATATTGTAACACATAAGCACAATTACATGTAGGCATTGAGAATAAATATTTCTCCATGACACATTATTCTGAAGTCACTATATATAGCGTTCTTTAACTTTTTGATCTGCAGTTATATTTGATGCTTTTTAAATTATAGTGAACATCCATCTTACCTTGGGAGGCATGTAGCGTGCGTCATGAATCACCACAGGACTGGTGAAGTGTTCATGCAGGTGGTCGACATATTCACACATTCTAGAGAGTGGAGAGGAGGAAAAACAGCTGATTATAAATGAGTAAACACTTACAGTCAAGAGCTCTTAATTGTGACAAAAACAAATGCTGCCCTTACCGGTTAGTGAGACTTGCTGACACACAGATGTAGTCGAACAGAATCAGATGCTGGACGAGCTCACATAGACCGACGCCTCCAGCATGAGGACACACAGGCACTAGGGGAAACATAGCATGTGTATTGTAGACATGCTTTTCATACAGATATTACAAGAGCATGCTAAATACTGTTGTTTTCAGGGCTCTTTATATGATTCTTTTGAGATGAATGTCTTTGTTTATACCCTGGAACTTGTGGGCCATCAGCAGCACTGCCAGGTTCTCGTTGACACTGCCCAGCCGACAGCTGTCTATTTGGACAAACTGCAGGGCCGAGGCCTGGAGGAACTGCTTAAACATCACCCTGTTGTGACACTGCAGAGGACACCGTTACCAACTAACCATCAATTCATCAGCCGGTGGTATGTACACTGGAATAAACACTGACCTGCTCTCCTGTCGCCACTCCAATCCCGAGTGGAGCCAAAGCCTGAAGCGACAAAGTCAAGCATCTTTTATCAGTCGTTAATCATAAATAGATTAGTGATCAGGCATACTGGGCACAGGCCAAGGGGTCCAGGTAGGTAACGGCTCAAAAAACAAATACAAAGAGAGGAAAGCATGACCAATAAAATGAAATTAAAAAACACAAATTGACAAATTACAACCACAAGATGCCAAAAGTGGAACATCCATGTTTTCTCTCACCTTGGAGATAGCAGCGTGACCCAAGATGTCATCAGGAGATGTGGGCTCCTCGATCCAGAGAGGTTTAAACTCCGCCAGGCTGGACACCCAGCTGATGGCCTCGGCTACGTCCCATCTCTGGTTGGCATCAATCATCTAAATGCAAAAACACACATAACTAGTACACTTATGTCTGATGTTAATAACATTGGTGAGGGGAAACAAACATTACCAAAGTGTTTTCGGGCCCAATCATTTTTCTTATAAGGCGGCACCTGCGTATGTCGTCCTTTAGATCGGCACCTACTTTCACCTTGAATTTGGTCCAACCACTTTTAAGAGCATCTGTGCAGAGCTTCAAAAACACATAACTGTTATTTTCACGAGTTGTTAAACCTGTTATATAATTGGTATTTTATAGCACAGAGACCTGTTCGAGCTGCTGGTCTGGGTAGTTGAGCCATGCACAGGAGGTGGTGTAGGCAGGATAACCTTCTTTCAGCATCTCCTCCTCTGGGGGGCGAAAGAAGCACACAGGTTAATAAAAACCTGAGGAGAAGCGTGTTTTAATAGAGCGACCATGATGTGCAGGGGCCTATTATGCATGCTAAAAGCACTCTTGGTAGTTTCTAAAGAGGCAATTTTGCTGTGCAAATCCCATTGAGTCTTGTAATTAATGACTCTTGATAGTGTGCTCACCTCTCTGCTGCTTGTCCTCCTGTGCTTTCATGAGTATGTCTGAAAAGAGAAGCAGATAGAGTGTTGCATTCAATACACTGCACTCAGGAAAAGGGATTTATTTTCTGGACAAGCCTCACCTAGAGCCTCGTCCTCACTAAGTGCATCAGTGATGTATCTGAAGTCAATGCATGAGATAATCTGCTTGGGATCCTAAATTAATAAATAAAACATGATATTTCCCTTGTGGTCACATTCTGGACCTAAATCAAACATATATACATTTCCCGTGACTCACCAAATCAACAAGAAGCTTCCACAGCGGCTGCAGGAAAAATGATGACAACACCATGAGTCAGGAGGCTTGTGAAAGAAATGGAGTTTTTCTAATCATGACTCATCAAAACAGTTCTTACCTTGCCCTCTGCCCTCGCCCACAGGTCCCACACAGCATTCAGGACTGCAGCTGTGGCCAGGTGGATCACTCCTTTCTCTGGGCCTAGCTAGATCACACAAAGGTTTATCGCCTTCTAATAAACACTACATAAGTTGTGCATCCACATAGGGGTACAAAAAAAAAGCAAACTGAAAACCTGTTAAATAATGATGAGGTTGGAGAGTTATGTCGGGTTTTAAAAAAAGGATATGATCATTAACCAGGCCTTTGGGACCTTCACACACTATATTATTTAATATAACCTCTTTTATAAATTGCTTTTCTTTGTATCCAAAGAGTCCTTTCTACTTTTTCTTGGCAGCATGCACTTGACAGTGCTTCTTGAAATTCAAGTGCGTGAATCCTTTCACGTTTAATGGTCTTGACTCATCAGCATTAACCAGGACATTGGGACCTTCAGAAACCAGATGTTTTCACTTTGATATCTTTTGCTCTCATTATAATCCATTTTCTTTTCATTTCAAGAGCCTCTTCTTTATATTACTTTGAAAAGCCTGGATTTGGCACATTTATTTGCCTTGGCCCATCAGTCTTGGGACATTCAGAAACTAGATTCAAGTACATGCGAGTCTTTGGAATAGCATATGTCAAAAAAGTTCAGAACTGACAGCCACTCGTCACAATGAATTGAAACGTTATGTGGATATATGTGGCTCTTTTTTCAATCTATTCAAGCGTCATCAATCATAGTGTTTACGATGAGCAGTTAATAACAACAAATGTCTGTTCTCACCCATCTCATCTGGCTATCACTAGTCAGGAGCCGGTAGAATCCACGGAAGTCGCTCACAATCGCCTCTAAGGATTTCCCAACCACCAGTCCTGCTAGAGCCTCCACAGCACACACCACTGTGGGGATAGAATCCAACACAAATCAGAATTATGTTTAAATTTTTGTATAAAATGGTAGCCTAAAATTTCAGGATTAACTCAAATATATACAGTAATAACTGAACTTAACAGAAGTGTTTTTGAAATACCAGGAAACATATTCACATTTTATTAGTAGCCCTTGAATGTGGAAGGTACCAAAAGGTAATACAGCCAACCCACTTAAAAAAATAAATAAGTCAACATTTACACATCGATGGATTAACCTAACTAAGAGACATCATTAATTCTATTTTTGCTATTAAAGATGTTATTGGAGTGTTGCATTTTCTTTTAAAAGAAACATAAACTAGCTTCTTTCTTTAAGCTTTGCAATTAAAGTAACCCTAAAAGTAAGTTTAAAAATGCGTTTTTTTCATAGATATTAATGAAATGTTGAGATAAAGGTCAGCTGATAATCATTTGTCATTTTTAAAGTTCTTTTAAACCCTTTGAAACTATGAATGACTCACGACCCAATGTTAAACTTGGCGGACTCTAGTGGAGGTTGGGACCCCTATGTTGGAAACCAGTGCTAGTGGGCAACAAACCGTGTGTTTGTATTTTTAAAAAAGCCACATTGTGTTTCTGATCAATCTTACCAATCTCCGTGCCTTTCCCAAGAGTGAAAGTGAGGCCGAAGCCGTTCAACCCGCAGTCCGTGTAGATGACCACATATCCGGCAGAGTAATCCGGGTCTGTGTGCTGCACAGCGAAGACTTTTATTTTGTAAAGCACTTTGAATTTCCGTGTGTTGAAAGGTTCTATATAAAACACTTGCCTTGCCTTACAGTCACCAAAACACAGCACTCTGCACTACAGCTGCACACACTTCCTTACCATTGAATCGGAGCCGTGTTGCTCCAAAGACGTCGGAAATCTCACATCCCTGACAGTCAAACCAATAATTTTGTGCAACATTTTCCTTGAGTTTACGTGAGTCTTGTGATTCAGCCAGAAGTAGTTATTTTCAAGTGACCTCTAGGAGTTCATTCCACCCACTTCAGCCTCTCATTGGTTCAAACATTACCAGCTGACACTTAAAGGGACATATCAAATACGTAATTTATTAAAAAAAAGAACAATGGACTTTGTAAAATCACGTCTTTATTGTACAAATTCCTCTCCACCCACAACCTCCCTCCCAAATATAATTTGCAATCATGTCCATTTTATTAATAATCTTACAAAATGAGGATTGTATAATATACAAAGCCCTTCTTTACGAGCTCTGTCATCAATTAGTGTTATACCCACCATAATACTGCCCCAAAGAGTCAATACAGGAACCAAATGCAAAGATAAAAGGACTGTAAAAAACTGTCGACATTGCTATACAAAGTTTCTGCAGAGCCACCTTAGATACATGAGCAGGAAAGAGTCCCAAGCACTTCATTCAGTCATATTGTAGAAGATAGAAAAATGTTTTTCCAACCAGTTTCTATGGTGGCTTTTTTCATGAAATGTCATTGTGGCTTGGCAAGAAGCAGCAAGTCCACGAGGTTCATCACTGTTTAACTCACTGACACATTACACACTGTTTTCATGTAAGCGTGTCTCTGTGGTGATTGCAGTCAGCTTATACAACCAGGGCAGCGATGAACATAAAGACTTATGGCATTATTATAAAAAGTCCAAGCAGAGATTTATGCACGATGATAAGACAGTCAGGAAAGTCTTCCAATGAAGCAAAAAAAAAAACACAAAACATGTGATATGAATAAAATGTGATAATTCATTCGATATTAAGGAAAATGATATAAAAGGCAAAATGTTAGAAATTCATAAAATACACAGAAACACACAAACATTGCACTGTAGCTGATGAAATGTAACCAAAGTTAAGCTGTGTGGTTGTTAATCACTGTAATTGGACCGTGATAATGACCATCAGTCCCCAGAGAGCTTCTCTCTATTAGTTTAATATATTATCTCTGTTAATAATTAATCGTTCCAATGCATAATTTACCCATTTACTACAAAAGAATACAATTTGGGGTCGAGTGCAGTGTGAAAGCTCCACGTTAAACCACATAAAAGCCCAACTGTTGGTCTGCTATTTAAGATTTGTCTTTTTCTGTTGTAAGGTTTTGTCACAGCTTGTTTTTTTACAGGAATATACTTTGTTCATAAGAAAAATTCAACATGTAGCGCATTTAAATCCCAACTGAAATGATTTTGTTTCTTCCCAACAGTCATTAATGTACACGGAGATTAAATAAAGATACAAACATTTCACACAGATGTTCCTAGTACCATGATTGAAAACAAAAAAATCAGAAAGTAAAATGAAATGGTGAGAAAAAAAATCTAAAATTGGTAGAACAAGTAGTGGTTAATGCAACTGGTTATCCTGGTTTCCAATTGACTTCAATATTTAAGAGCTCATGTCTTCAAGCAAGTGTGCTTCCAGGCGTAGGGATACGTATCAGAGTGAAGGCAGGCTATAGGTTCTCTCCAGGTTGGTATTGAGGCTCTGTGGAGGTGAAATAGTCCTCCAGGAAGGACTGCAGGTACTCGAAGGTGGGCCTTTCGTCGGGGTCCTTCTTCCAGCAGTGCTTCATCATCTCATGCAGGGACTCAGGGCAGCCCTGGGGGCAGGGCATGCGGTAGCCGCGCTCCACCTGCTCCAGCACCTCACGGTTCACCATGCCTGTGAGGGTGAAATGGACTGTCAGAGCTCTTTTCTTTTCGGCAGTGGGGTACATGATTATCATAGAGACTGGAAACAGAGGGAAACAGCTAGCCTGAAACAAAATCCACCTGGGTCTCTAAAGCTCACTAATTAACACATCATATGTTGTTTGTAAATGTTCTATGCCTATCGCTTAAGCTGCATATTAAGCACACATAAACGAGTGTATTGATGTCCCTCATAAAAATTACTGCAAGAAATCATAAAGGAAAGTTTCCAATATGTGAACATTTTATATAGAGTTACGGACACCAACACCGCTTTGTTGTTTTTGGCAAGATCTTTGGCGGTATCAGTGTTTTTGATCTCCCTTCTCAGAAAGCATGTGGGTTTACCAAAGGTACCCAGTTTGTAAAAACGCAAGGGATTTCCTCAATCGCCACTGTTACTTTATTCTGCCATAGATATTTACTGAATAGACAATTATTTAAATGACTATTTCAGAACCTTTGAGATTTAGCTTCTTAAATAGATCAATATTTTAAAAAATTGATTTCCGTAAGTACACTAATCAATTTATTGTTTCAGTGCTACGTCTAATAGAAAGTGGAGCTGTGCAAAGGTGGTGCAGCACACTGCAGGCATTGCTCCCCAGGGCAGTGTCAATCTGGCAGATGGTTATAAACAAGAGTGGTGTTCAATCTCCTGATCGTCCTCCACCAGATGGCCTCATCTAATCTGTGTGTGTATGTGTGTGTGTGTGTGTGTGTGTGTGTGTGTGTGTGTGTGTGTGTGTGTGTGTGTGTGTGCTCCCCCTGCAGAGGCATAAACAACCAGTGCAGACAATGTCAGACGGCGTCACTCCAGCCTCAGACATTAACCAGCACTCCAGCGTGACGTCTCCTGACAGACTGAAAACTGATATCACCGCCCTCTGACGCTACCCTGCGGATGTTTTCACGTCCTGTGTGTGTGTGAGCATGTCACTGTCACTTACCTGGGTAGGGCACTCTGCCTTTGGTGACGAGCTCGGTGAGAAGGATCCCAAAGGACCAGACGTCTGATTTGATGGTGAAGCGGCCGTACAGCGCAGCCTCTGGGGCCGTCCATTTAATAGGGAATTTGGCTCCTGTGACGTGATAGAGAGGAGAGGGGTGAGGTGATTCCACTAGAGGGCGTATGCCTCCATGTCTGGCTTGCTTTTCAGGTAATAACAATGGCCGTAGTGACCAACGATAGGCCTTTCTCACAGCAGAGATCTGCACTTGTCATGGTAGGAAAAGTAGGGAAGCACAGGTGTTACTGATAACACTAACGAGGGCTTGAAAGAAGAGCAGCTAAATGGAATCCAGCAGTAATTAATTTAAGTATTTGCACCTGTGTTTTTCCTAATGTGACAAGTTAAATATCATCTGTTGAAAAAATCATTAAGACCTTGTGATTTTCTGTCCTCTATTCGTCTTGTAAATACCCATCAAGAAAAACAAAGTATGTCAAATGTGATGTTCAAGGACAGGAAAGACTATAAAGGATACATTTAGGGACCTGTGTTTCATCTCTTAAATGGGCATTCAATGTTTTTGTAAATTAATTGATTATTAATATTACACATTAATATACCTTTACTCCATTATTACGCCCATGTTACACTCTAATTAGACCTATATTACATCCTTGTAACACTGATATTACACCTATGTTAAACTATAATCACACTTATTACTCCCATAATAGCCCCCAGGATACAGAAACCATGAAGGGTAAAGGGGTTCTTTCACCCAAATTGAGAAAAGGACCCTAGACTTGACTTTTGTTTACCCCAAGTTCTTAGGAAATTTACAGATTTATTTGTTGGCAGTCTTGCAGTAAACAGTTTTCATTAGATCTTCTGAAGATACAGTCCTTATGTAAATTCACCAACATGTGAGGATAAATCAAAGTAAACTGGGACTGCTGCTGAATATTTTAAATGGAACTTTTTCAAAGCTGTGAGCAGCACAAACAACATGAAATTCATTTCCCCCTGTTGAACTTTCGGCTGGTACATGATAAACATCACCATGTAAACATCATTTTGAGCATTAGATAGCTGTCATCTATTTTGATCACCGCTTTGCCAAACTACTGCCCCACAGAGATGCTTGCAATAGACTCAATAGATCTACTATTTTTTATGACAGCTCATCTATTTTATATGATCATTTATCGTCCAATAATGCCTTTATTTACTTTGAGTGTTCCCCTGTCTGCCATTTACTGTGGGTATAAACTGCAAATAACTGGCATTGATGAAACAACAGGTGCTATCCTCTCTGGTTTTGGTTGTGCAATGGTTAAGACCTTTGTGCCATAATTCGAGACATCATTTTCCCACAGAATCATACCAAATTGCATATTAAAAGCAAGGCTCATAGGGATTATAAGAGATAAGAAACCCTGATGTTGTCATTATTGTAAAGCCATTACATGCAGTGCAATTTAAATGTACTTGATAATGAGAAGTTAAACTGAAAAACCTTTTAAAGCAGAAATAGCAGAGTGATTCATTCTTCCAGTGTGTGAAAAGCGCAGCTAATCAGAGTCAGCACGAGCATCTGGTTTCCACTATTATCCTGATTCACCATGACAGGGATTCATCTTTGTCCCTCTATGTGTGTGTTTATGTGTGTGTGTGTACCCACCTTGTCTGGCTGTGTACTCATTGTCCTCTATCAACCTGGCCAGACCAAAGTCGGCGATCTTGCACACCAGGTTGTCGGCCACGAGAATGTTAGCGGCGCGCAGGTCCCTGTGGATGTAGTTCATCCTCTCGATGAAAGCCATTCCATCAGCGATCTTTGAATGAAACAAAAATTGACAGCGTCTCATGATGTTTTTGGGAAATTGTGTTTTTAAGCTCCTCACACTGAAAACATCAAGCCCTGCTCTGTGAGGCATAAAGAGTAGGGATCTATTAATGAAAGAACAAAAGCTAACTGAGGAAGACATGTTTACCCGAGGCTGATGCTCTTCAGAGGCTTAAAATAGAATG
Source organism: Eleginops maclovinus (assembly GCF_036324505.1). Lineage (NCBI taxonomy): Eukaryota > Metazoa > Chordata > Actinopteri > Perciformes > Eleginopidae > Eleginops > Eleginops maclovinus. The sequence goes on from NC_086369.1 coordinate 5,214,687, forward strand.
CTAAACTTAACATTCACTGACACTAATTTTGCAACTGAGAAACAGAAATAATATTTGTCTCACCTGTGCAGCCATGTCCACCAACAAGGGGAGCTTCAGGAATTTGCCGTCGCCCTCTTTGAGGAAGTCGAGTAAGCTTCCTATAAAAACAAAAAAGAAACAGCGACAGTGAGAAGTCGTAAAAACAGAACAGCCATGATATACTGTAGGAGCAATAAAAGGTGTGCCATACCAATTGAATAACGTTGTACTGCTGTGGGGAATGTTCATATTTAAATGAATTCCTAGATCATTACTAGACCTGGTTAGGATTTAAGGTGAATATCTAAGCATGATTTAATTGATTTGGTGTATTTTCTGCATTAAGCAAGCTCAGTGAGATTTAACCAAACAGTATATCAACAAACTGTAGACATTCAGACAAGCATGCACACAGAAAGGCATGTCATAGAGTGAACATTTACGTACACATTAATCTAAAAAAAAACAAGCATTGAAGCGGAAGCAATAAAAAAAATCCCACAAAGCTACTGCAGTTTTCAATTAAACATCCTAGTTGCAGGCCTCAGGGAACCACAAGGGACCTTCAAGGACTTTCAATCTGTGCAGCACATTAATTAAGACATCCATAAAATTTACATTTTTTCCTTTAAGGAAATCACCATCTGACTTCAGTGCCTGAAAAACCAAGGCTGTGTGATCAGTTTTGTGCCTCAAAAGACTCTAGGCTAAAATGATGCTTTGCTTTTCTGTAAAAATAAATCTCATCAGTGTCATGTAACAGGAAACAGCTGAGTCTTGTTATTCCCCAGGGTTCAGAGTTCTGAGAAATTCAATTTAATGCTAATCATGAATTCCAGTCAGCAGCTTATAAAATCAGGTTTGTATTAGATGTACCTTTGGCCATGTACTCTGTGACAATGTAGATGGGTTCCTCGGACACCACGGCATACAGAGGCACCAGCTTGTCGTGCCTGAGCTTCTTCATGATCTGAGCCTCTTGGAGGAAGGCCTCAGGCGACATGGTGCCCGGCTTCAGCGTCTTAATGGCCACCTTAGTGGTGCCGTTCCAAGTGCCTGCGAAGACAAAGATAGGGGAGAGAACGCCCACAGGTCGCAGGGGTAATCAGTGCTGTTAATGGGCAGGGAGCGAGACATTATCATTAATTAGGTCTTGTAATTGCTCAGACATGTGCTGTCATGCATGCACTTTCTGCAGAAATGGGATGCCTAGGATGAGCTGAGTTAGATGATCTCTGGAGATACGGAGAATTCAACAAACAGAGGAAGCAACTGCAGGAAGTGGAGTATTCCCAGGATTGGACAAAAATAGACACAATAAATATAGGCATCGGAGGGTTTGTGCGTGTGATTTAGGCGCATAATCATTGCATTTCCTACATAAGTGTTATTGTTTTGCAATAACACTTCTTGTGTATGTGCAATATATACTATTTTACAGTTGCTATTATCAGCTGCTACATGTTTTTAAACTTCTAAATACTGTAACTACCACCTGCTTTTACTATTTAGTATTAGCTGCTACATGATTACTTTCATTTGTTTTACTTACTCAGTGGTTGAATGTAGTTACGTACATCTACTTAAGTGCTCTAGTTAAGTACAAACATTAGGCATTAGGTACCTGAGTATTTTAATGTGTTATTACTTTACACTTCTACTTCACTAAAAGAAGCCAATATGGAGTTACAAGTCACTTTATAGATTCAGATTTTAGATAATTAGCAATATAAGTTAACTAATACAAAAGACTGACTATAATTATAGGTTAAGATATCCAGCAGCTGTAAAAGACCTCAGCAAATAATATCATTATCTTTAATCAAAATCATAATGAAGAAATTAAATGTGTATCATTCTGAAATGGGTTATTACACACAATAATACTTTCACTTTTATTACGTAAATATATTGTGATTACAATCCTTTTGTACTTTAATTAAGTAAGAATTTGAATGAGTACTACTATTTTCTACCTTGGATGTGTAAATATTTGATTGCTCTTTATTTAATATGTTAGTATACTTAATGATTTTGATTCTGACTTATCTGGCCTGCCTTTGTATTTCAACATGTAGATAGTTCGGACAAAAAAACTGCATGATGCAATATAGCATTCTCTGAACGTGTTCCTGCGTGCCTGGTCTGCGTTGCTCTTACCCATCCAGACTTCTCCGAAGCAGCCCTGGCCCAGCTTGAGCTCCAGTCGCAGGGACTCCCGGGGGATCTCCCAGGCATCTTTAGCCAGCCCCTGGGTCTGAGGCTTGACTGTCGGGCAAACCGCGGTCAGCCTGTGGCAAAGCCCGTCGGCGTGCTCTGTGAAGATTAAAACGCTACATTACACCCAGCAGCGACACACACACACAGATACACACCAACATGAACCAGCAGGGTACAGCGTTTTAAAGGCAATCTGTTTCATGCATCGATTCATTCCATTTCATGTGGATGAATTCATGCTCTTACACTTACTTTGATGAAATATAAATGACGGGGAATTTTACCACACTGATACCCTCTCCAGAGTCAGACTAAAATGAAGCGGATAAATATAGATTTTACCTCAACTCTCCTCAGGCGAGGTTTAAAATCCAAACTGCTCCAACAATAGTTATTAAAATTAACCACTATACATGTCTCTGGTGGCTTTTGCAGGTGGCAAGGGACAATGCATGGTGGCAGCAGGTCCGACTGAGGGTCATTTTCAGGTGTGATGAAAGATGAAAACACAGAGAAAATCAAGTGTGAGTGCAAGCACCATACCTGTGTAATGTTTGACAAGCTTCTGTAGTGTGTCAAACTGTGCTCGGGTAGTGATGTAGTATCCACCGCTGTCAAGCTTGCGGATCTTGTAGTGTTTCACATTGTCCCCTTTGGTTTCATCCCAGTCTCGAATGGAGAGAGAATAAGCACCTAAAGGAGACGAGGGAAATGTTCTTCAACATTCAAAACAAAATGTCAAGTGTGGTTACTATAAAATATAGTATTTATATTTATTTTACCAATGTAAATTCCCAGATAAACATTTTTAATAAAGATTTCTCCAGATCCATGCATTCGTATTAATTTTACAGGTGCTGAATAAAGAAATACCCTTCAGGCAGTGTTCAGAACATACTGCACTGATTTTAGCAATGTTTGAGAAGGGTACATTTAGACTACATTTTACTCTCATAAATTAAAGGTTTTGGAGGCTAACCGGACAGGTTTTGTGAACATTTAATTCTGCTTGTTGGATATTTACTCTTGTCCATGTAGCACATGCTAACGTTAGCATTTAGCAAATTCAGCATTCAAAACCTTCACAAAGCAGCTTGCATTGTGTCTCATTTGCTTCTGTTAAGTCCATCTTTACAGTATTTTTTCCTGCACTAAAGTGCTACATAAATAAAGTGTGCTTGCTTGTCTGACTTTTACAAAACATGTGATATCAGCAGACGTTGCTTAGAAGAAGCCAGTCAGAAGAGCTTTAGTTTGCATTAGGTAAATGTCATCAGGTTCATATTTAGCACAAACTGTAGAAACCCAGTTTTTAGCAAAATTACTGGCTGCTTTATACCAAAATGTTTGCCATTTTAAGGAAGAACCAGTTATGTTCTGATGCAGCACTGTATCAATTATTAAAACAGGAGTTTTTTGTGTCCGTTCAAGCCTTTACAGTTCTCCAACTTCAAACCAGCTACATTATTCCATACTATTTCCACAGTACTTAATAAAGAAACTATCTTAACCTTTAGTAGTTTCACTTTCTCGTGCCAGGAAAGTTCCTCGTTGGTTTCCTGGATTCAGCAGCAACCTCTCAGCATCTTTGCGTCCCATTTTACCAAAGTACCACCTGTCAAGAAAAGCAATTACGTAAAAAGAAAAACTGCCAAATGCACAGTTTAAGAATCTGACTGTTGAAAATCACATATATCTGTGTGCTTATTGTAAGCCACGTGAGATGGGATCATGCTAGTGTTATTAGCCTCCTGCTGCAGTCCCTGTAGACGGGGTAATGAGGTTATAACAAGGCCTTACTCTTCAGCCTGGATGGAGTCAGCAGGGGCCACATAATTGCTGGGGATGTAGCCATTCCTCCCGGTATTGATGGAGCGGGCCTCCCACCAGTCTCCCTCTCTGCAGGAGGACAAAGACACAGGAGAGATGAGATAAATGACTTTATATCCCACTATGATTGATACTCTTGATGAAAAGTGGTTAATAAGGGATAATAATTAATAATTTGGTCTTCAGCCTAGTAGAAAATTATCCTCACTTTAGACAGCAGGGTTGCTTATGGTAATGATTAAAAAAAGGAACAAAGCTTTTAAAGTAATTTGTTCTGCATTCATTTATCCTGCCGAATCAAATTTTGAGCTGTCTTTAAAGTATGAGGTAGGACTGAAAAGCATCGTCACAATGGGGATTGAAAGACTCTAATCTACTTTACATTACAATGCTATAACCTCAGGCGACGTTTCTGCCACAACGTGGATCAAATAAAAGATCCACAGCGCTGTGCAGAAAGCCAGTATCAGGAAAGAAATTGCAATCAAACGCATTCATGACTACGGAACAGGTGCAGTTTGGGGATTACTGCTAGAAAAAGAGACTTTTCCTCACAATGTAACAGCTGCGGTACTTTCAAGGAAACATATTTAAAGTAGAAGGGCACCTGAAGACCTACGCCAACCCTATCTTAAAACGTAAATCAAAGTGGAAAATAAATGTTGTGTATCCACTTCATCTGCTTCAAAATGTATTGGGTTCTTTCTTTGCCCTTGCTACATCCTTTTCAACAAGGTTCATAAAACGAGGCCAGAAGGTTTTTTTTTTAATTCTGGTGACAATCAGACCCTTAGAAACTACGAGGATGCTTACGTATTGTTGATGATCTGGAAGCGGTCTCCTTTTTTAAATGAAAGATCATCAGTTGTCCTAGCTTCATAGTCATACAAGGCCACAAAGAATGTAACACCACCTGAAATAAAACACAAAAACAGACCGACATGTATTGACTGTAAACACATAACAGCAGACAACAGAGTTAAAGCAGAAGAGGAACTGCGGGTAGGAAACAGAAGTGTTTGTTTGTGTGGGTGACTGTTTAAAGGGCAATCAAGGAGGCTATATTTGTCTCGCCAAGGTCTGAGAGCTCATACTGTAGTGATTTTCTTCGGCTTATAATAATATAGTATTTTCCCTGCATGGAAATATGACTGTGACTAAACTCAAGTCACAAAGAGTCAGTATATTAAACAGGTATTCAATAGAAAATGTTATTCCATTAGCAGTTCAATGTCTAATTGTCACAAGACATCGCTCTGTCAATTATGGTATGAGTAAACTCCACTCTCCCTCCCATTCTGAACCTGTAAGACCTACTGTACAGCCACACCCCCACACAGATAACATTCATATCCCCACCGCGGACAACATTGCTGTCAACAGTAATCCCATTATCTCCTGCAGAAAGCAAACGCCATGGCATGTGCCACCTTCGCCCCTCTCTGAGAGCAGATAATCCAACGTGGCGGAGGATTACAACCCAAATCCCGCTGAAACACCTCTTTGCGCTCTTCATCGCTATAAGCTGCTCCGACACACTTAGGGTGATCAGGGATGATAACAGGGTCCGTGTTAAATCTAACAAGGAAAAGCTAGTTAAAACCACAATAGCAAGGGCATTAGCCGTGACACCGACATATCGGATCAGCATACTGACCCCTTTAAGCTCATGGTTAAGTATGTTTGCATCAGCATAGTGTTTTATTATCTCAAACAATATGTCTGTGTTTCCTTTTGTAAATGCAGATTATTCAGAAGAGTCTTGCACCACACAACAAAAATGACAAAACCCTTTCAAAACAGGACAAAATAAGATTCAAGTCTAGTGATCTACAGCCTAAACTTTTTCATCATGACATGAAATAAGAATGACATTTTCGAAGCTGGTTGATCATAACCCAAGGTTTTGGACAGAGTCGTTGTGTTGGATCAGGTGTTTTCAAATTTGAAGCCCTCAGGCAAAGAGTGGAAAGAGCAAACGTGTTTAATCACAAGGCACTCAACAATCAAAGATAGCCTTATACTGCTGTTTAACATAACTTTAAACTAAACCAAATACTTAAAAAAAGGTCTGTCCTAAAGCATTTATACAATTCTGACTCTGGAAAAGTAGGAAACAATGTAAAATTCACCAAAAAGACTGTACCTATCTGAAGTATCAGATCACACATATAGGCCACACATACAGCATAGGCCATTCTATGTGATTTATTCTAACTAATGTTATTTTCCTATACTTCCATTCACTGAACCACCCCTGAAATAGTTTGGAAAATCCATTTGGAGCACGTCCTCACGCTCTGAAAACCTCTGTGCTTGACAAAAAACAGAAATGTTATCCATCTCTGAAGCCAAGCTGCTATGAAAATGATGAAAAACATGATGGATTACACATCTGTAGCAACTGAAGTCTCTACAATATGATTAACAATAATATATAACAAATATGGCATTATAGATTGAATACCATATGGTATTATGGAAAAGCTACAGCAGAAAGCCAATTGAGGAATGCAAAGATTATGAGAAGATCAAAAAAATACATTCAACTAACTACTACAACTTGATGGTAAGCTTTACAGGAAATTAAAGGGGCTACAAAATCATGTATGCATAGGTATGTCGTTAAGCTCTCGATTAAGTCCATGATCACCATTGTATAAAACTACTCACTTGAGACGGCGCCAGAGAACGAGTTGGACACAGGGCCGGTGAAGGAGGACGACGCCCCTCCAAAGGGAGTCATGGCAGACGAGCCTCCAAATGGCATGAGGGTGTGGTTGAAGTTCCCAGTCCCAGAGCCTGAGGAGGAGGAGGGGGCTTGGTTCTGCTGCAGCTGGGTGGGGTCCGGTCCGTAGTGACCCACGTGAGGTGTGGTGATGGTGGAGTTGGGGTCTGACGCTGTGGAATTATCTGGCCGATACTTCATCGTAGGGCCTTTATCCTCTTTGCTCTTTATGCAGCCCATCGTCTCGCCCTGCCTGCACAGACACAACACAAATTCCTCAATTTAATTCCAGCAGATTGAAAAACATAACATTTCTCACTCTTGATATATATTAAGCGATGGGCCAAAGGAGGAGAGGGATTAATGATTGCAACATAAGGTGCCTGTATGTGCAGGGACTTGCGTTATGAAACAAAAATCTAATGACCTGATATTTTTCTTTGAATCATTTTGTTGTTGTGACGCGCTAAGACCATAAGCCATGAGGTAACTGGGACATATGGGTTAAGGAACAAATCCGCTTTGAACCCAGCACTACTCAAACGTGTAGATTCGATTGAGCATGTGTGTTTTAGGGTATGACAACAGCAAAACAGAGGGAAGAAAAGGCGATTATCATTGTATAGAGTTCTGATCTATTACATGGCATTGTTGTTACATAAAGAGTTCACTTGTTATTTACATACAAGTGCAAGATTAAAGCAAATGTAAAGCCTTTTTGTCTTGAAATGGAAAATATTAACTACTGCCTTGATGTGATTCAGATCTTCCCTCTCTGGGGCCCTCAGGCCATCAAAAACAGCAAACAAAGGTTACTGCAAACAAAACCAGGGGCCCAAGGGTTTAGGGGTTTAGATATTTGTTGGTGTGATGCTAAATAACCATAAAGATAACCAAAATGACCGCATAACAACACAAATGACTATATAAACGTGAAAAGAATGTCCAAAAGGACCTTTTACACAACAGAAAAAGAACAAAAAGGACCACAAACAGATGTAAAATGACTAGAAATAGATCCATAAAACATAAAAAGAAATGCATAATGTCTGTGAACAGACGCAAACCAACCACAATGATCCCAAATATATCAAAGAGATGTAAAAAGATCTCAAATACGACTAAACCACCATTTCTGAGTCGATTTTGTGTCTCAGTCTGAGGGCTGTGGTTCACCAGCAGAACTAAAGAAACACTCTGGGTGTCTTGCTACTGTGTCGAAGCAGTGGGGGGCCTTTACACGTATGAACCCAGGGGCCCATTGAGGCTGACCATGCTACAGGATTTAAAACATCCGTGTGCCTCCATCTGCGTGGTCGTCGTTCCTTCTTCTGACGTAATTTGTCCAGAGTCCCACTGAGGCATTCTTTTGTGAGGTGAAGGCTCTGAAAATGTGGATGCAATCAGACATGCTCGTAAAGAAGTCTAAGCCCAGGGAGATCAGAACATTTTCATTCTCCAAGAACAACAGCAGCACAAGGAGTTGGGCTTGATTAACTGGTGCTGACACATTACATGACAATAGAGGATTGAATTGAGATTGGATCTTTTGTAAAGTGATGTTGGATGTGAAAGCAGACAAAACAAACAAGGTTCGGAGCAGTCTTGTGGCCCAGATTGAGGAAGGAGTTACAAGATAACAGGCTATCAATCATGGGTTTGTGAAATGGAAAAGGATCAGCTGATGCACCTTTCACTGATTTAGGAACAGTGGCCTTGATGTTTGGTAGTGGAAGGGATTTTATTCCCATCGGAGAAGGAGGGGCACATTCGAGAGTTCATCGAGTTCTCCATATGAACTGCCAAAAATCAACGAAATGGGGACAAACCACAAAAGACTTCTAAGATTATCATTGCTCTTTGTAAAAAAATACAAAACCGTTGAAATATTACGTTACGGCTCGTGCTGAGCACACGCCGTCACATACAAAACCATTTTATGAGTGGTCAGTCACTAATGCCTTCCAAGAAGACCAATAAATCCAAGCTCAGACGTTAGATCTAGAGCCAATATGTGGAGAATGTTGGCATGGAAAACAGACTTTCAGTTTCAAGCCAACATTTCCGTTGACCTCCAGACAAAACCAGTGTCATGGAATGCAGAGGGCTTCACTCAGTAGTCCATTCAACTACGGTGGGCTTGTGTTTCATCATCAGACGACGACAGTCTGGCTCGTTGGGTCAGCAGTGAACTAACCACGCTTTAAAACACTGGACAGAGTCCCAGAAATATTTGCACAATAAAGTTGGGATGATCTCCCTTCCAAAAATGAGACATGAACCGACCAGAATTAAAAATGCCTTCCTTGGAAATGAAAGTACATTCATTTACAATTATACAGTATTAGAAGTGATGGAAACTTGAATGGATCATACAATTGTACTGCTGTACAAGCACCTCTCCAAGCACCAGTCCACAATTACTATTTTGATCTGTTTGGGAACTAGCCACCCTCAAGGATAGGGCTGTTTTTGCTATATGTCTGTCTGTTGGTCTGTACTGTACGCCACCTAACTGAAATGTCTTCACTATGGGTTGCTGTGAAATATTCTACACATGTTTAAGATTCCTACTACATTATAAATGCTACTCACTATGTTAATACACTTGTGCCATTATCAGGTCACAATTTGAATTTGACAAATACTTTTTGTATGACCAAATACCTGCAGAACTTGGGTTTAAGGCTAATCAGCATATGTTAGCTTGGAGGCCTCCTGTTAACGTTGTGATGTTATTATTTAGCACAAATCACCACGGTGCCTAAACTGCAGCCACAAGGCACAGGCTGTACTGTTTTTATCATTAAAAACAGAACACTTTGAGTTATTTGGCTTCTATTCAATGTAAATAAGGAAGGAATTATAACAAACATGTTAGCAAAAGTGTTAGCTGCTAACTTAGCAGCACTTGCAGACCTAGTTTGGACCTGTACTGCAAGATTTTCAAATTGTCTCAGAATCTAAGAGAAACTGTATCTCTGTAGCCTTTTTGACAGAGCATTTTCTGCTTTATGTTTTGAGTTGTAAACAGCGTTGAAAATGATAGAAATCCCCACCAGAGGTAGAGAGCTTGAGAGCTTATGTGAGCAGACAGGGCGTGTACAAACACACATGTTCTGTCTTCATTTGAGATATGAACTGCGCTGCACTACACAGATAAAATGATATCTTCTGGAGAACATAAAAACACAATATCCAAGCCGAACCATTCCCACAGAATCCAGGGTGATAAGCACAGCACCGCAAAGCAACAGAATGAGATAACATTCCCATTAGCGGCTGTATGGACATAAAGAACATGGTTTTAGATCGAGTCCAGGAGACAAACTGAGGAGGGGAACAGCATGTTGGTTGGATGGATGAGGGAGGGGAAAACCAGGCAGACAGTGCCAGCTCTACCAGCTTGAACTAGGAGGATTATGAGGATGGAGGATTTACCCTAAGAGGATAATAACAGAAAACAAAAAAGGAGTGACCATCAGGGCCTGGAGCTGAAACAGAGCCCACCCCCGACTCTAACCTGCACATGGTCATTTTGGCGTTCACTACATCACATAATGACACCTTGGAGTTTGTTTAATCTCACATCAAAGTAAGAATACACAAAAAACAGTAACTTGAATGGCACGTAACGTCAAATAAGCTAAAAGCACCATTGAAAGGTTTCAGGACATTATCATACATAGTCTTACAAATATGGGAAGTCCGGAAAAAAATGCCTGAATGTCACACATCACTGACTTTTACATCCAAGTTTATACACTTAAAAGCTTATTCCTAAACAGTGGAGCCATTTACTATCAAACCAGAGGGAAAATCTGCCTTGCTGCTAATTATAGTAACATATTCTTATTGCTGACTACATCCCACTGCCCCCAGGATGATAACATGACCTACAACAGCACATCGCATGCAAATACAAGAGATGACTTCCAGTTGCACCAGTTAGAGCCACACAGAAACAATAAGAGAGGAAGGTGAAGAGTTTGAATGAGGATGTTTATAGCTACATGTCATCTCATAATACAATACATACACAGGGGATACATCCTCTATCTGCTTGGAAATGTGACAAATGCTGACCGAAAGTTCAATCGAGACACTGATGTGGTGTTCCAAACGATCCGCTAGAGGCAGAAATATCTATTTATTCAGCCGACAACTGTGAAATCTTAATCACAAAGATGTCTATTCAATGCCACAGAAGCCTTGGCTTTAGAGAGAAAATAAAAAACAGTGTTGACTTTTGTAGAGAAACTTCTTAGATTTCTATCTCTTACTATTGGTTTGAGGGCCACAGACTACAGACATCTTTGTTTAAAAATTGACATTGTTAGCTACTGTAGAACTGATATCTTCACTATCAGGCATATAACAGTCCAAAGCTTTAATATGCTCAGTAAAAACATCAATTCTGACAAAGGAAAGCCGCAAATTCTCACATTTCAGACGCCTGGAGCGACTAATGGTTTCATCTTTGGATTCTTCTTAAATAAGTTTGTACAACTCACTTGCTGCTATGTATTGAAACGCTTCCAATACAGCCAATTCATCGAAAACACATATCTTGGAAGAACATTGAAAACCTTAATGTGTCCAGATGTTCTCCTCCATGAACTTCAGAAGCTCTTCTGACCCTTAACCTCTCTAGTCCATGCTTGTTTCCACCTAGAACACACAAAGCTTTAGAGCCTAACTGTACATATTTCCCTGTTACAGTGAAACGTTGAAACCTGCAGTCCTCTTATCAAAACCCTGCTTGCAGTTTCCTCCCCCTCTCCGACCCAAGTGTGAGAATTCCACCCAGGCTTCACAAAATGCTGATAAGACAGAGACTGACTCGCTGATAACTGCAACGATGAGGAAGTTTGGAAGCTTGCAGGTCGTGGTTCAGAATTTTAAAGAAGGCTGCAGAGATGAAGTCTAGCTGACTAAGCTCTGCAGGGTCATGTACAGTATATACTGAGACACACCTCTAGGTTTAATTTACTTCGACTAAAGAAGGTTATCAAATCACAACTTAATCAGTCTGAAAAGGTGCATTTTAAACAGGTCTGCACTATAAATGTACTAAACACTTACTTTCAAATAGCTTTCTCCTATTTGCATCTCATTTTGCTTCAACAGCCTCCACCCCCTGGGTTTTAAGTTATCTAGACTCCGATGAAGTTGACATTTTGCTGGATGAATGTCAAGCAGTCGAAGCCAAAGAGCGTGAAGGTGGAGTTCCTTCATCCATCAACCAGCAGCGTAGGTGAAACCCTGCCCAGCATCCCTTCGGACAGCTGTTAGCGGCTGACGCTGCGGCTGCAGACGGGGAGGGTCTCTGGAGCTTTACTGGCCTTCAGATCTGCAACATATGCTGCCTGCCACCATTTAGCACATTCTTCTGATGCCAAAGGGTTAAAACTGTGGCTGTAGGAGAGTCATGTGATGGTCTGACGTGAATTGTCAGAGTTTTTAAACAAACAGCATAAAAATGATTCAAACTGGGAGTTATTTTCGCACAAATTGTTAAAGTAAAATGACACTAGCGCCTTGGGAAAGAAAAACGAAATATGAAATACAATGGAAATGAATGGAAGGACTTAAGAGTGCTTGACTATTTTACTTATTAATTACCAGTGCTATTTCACCGCTGTCTTTAGCACCAATACCTCGGTCCTGGGTAAAAATGTGTCAATATCATCACTAATTTGACATGGCAAACAGTGCTCATTACTCATGGAGCAGCTTTTTGTTGTGCTCATGTGAGCTACTATGCTGCCACAGAACAGAGATCACACATATTCTAGAATAAACAGGTCTTATGGGACTACCTGGCACCTGAGTGTAGGCCAAGTGTGAGCTATTTTGGGAATCTCAGTGTGTCTTCATCTATTTGACAGCACATAACAGGGCCGGGCGTTTGAATTGTCAACATGTAATAAACTGGAAAAGGCGGTTGTCTCTGGAAGAATACAACCATCCCTCACTAGTAACAGTCTTCTCTAAAGTTAGAGACACACAAAAAACACAATTTAGGTAGAGCAATCAGCTGCTCCATACAGATTAAATGGCAAAGTAACAGATCCCATTCACTGGATTGGTAATAGCTTAATACTGACCTTATGTTTCAGAGATCTGCAATTACGTAAATAGTTTTTTTTGGGTCACTGTCCTTTCAAGGGCTCATGGTTTTCCTCATGTTACGTTAAATGACAAATAGAAGTCGTGGTATCAGATTAATACTTGGTTTTTGCAGATATCTTGAGAGAGACAAGTTTGCAATCAGCAAGACATCCTTAGGTGAGCTGTCCCATAAAGAAAGCTTCAATCAGAAATAGTATAGACACTTGAATTCAATCTGCCAGAGCAAGAACTCATCAAGAAGTCCTATAGGTCAACACAATCTATCAGTCTATTCAATGTCCAATGATGCCCCAGCACATACTCATAACACACATCTTGTGTCTTCCCCCTTTACCTTCCTTCACTCCCAAGTGCCCCAGTCCTTATATGGATTGCAGTGATTCAGTCACAGTTGTGCAGAGCTGTTCAGGATAAGCTGTATCCTACACATGACATGTTCTCCAGTCGTCTCAAGCATTTGAGTGTCACCAATCTCACAAGTCCCTGCCCTCAAAGTGGAAGTAGAAAAAGCTAGGAACATCATAAAGCTGATCAATCAGGAAGTTTGACTAACAGAATCATCCATAAATCGGCCTGAACTTCTTCTTCCTCCTTAAGCTGCTAATCATTAAACAACAATTTACTTCTGTGTTAAATATTTGAAATGATAAGGGGGCATTATTGCCTCTTGTGTCTGGAGCCAATTTGACTTCAAATGAATACAATAAGTGGGAAACAGATGCGAAATGAGAGAGAATAGTCTACAGATGTGTATCTTTATATATAAATATATCTATATCCATATATTTTCCTTTTAATTCAGTTATATTTTTTATTTTGAGAAGTTAATATTTCATGTTTTTCTACTCTTTTTTATTATTATTCAAATGATGTGCAATGCCTTTGTTTTAACATGCTACTGTAAGGAAAACATTCCACAATTTGGGATCATTAAAATCTTATCTTAATGTTTATATATAAAAAATACACCCTTTAATCTACTAGCATATTAAATGTGATAGGTCTGTTAAATGATTTATTACAGTGTGAAATATCTGTGCTTTTCTGACCTTGTCCTACTTTAAATTCTGCTATCCGATATGGTTGCATTAATATTCCTGAGGGACTTAAAGCACATGCTGCATCTTCACTGGTATTTTTCTAACCTCTGATCTGATTAATAATAAATGGCTCCAGGTTTGCAGGAAGGACTACAGCATACAGCCAGGTAGGCTATATGTGTGTGTTATTAACATAAAACACATCCATTCCTTTGTTGATGACAGGTCAGACAGGCGAGCAGCTGGCCCATCCTTACCTTATCCTGCTCACAAATAACACTTTATTAAGGGGTTTTACCTTCAGAATTCCACGTTCGTCTTATTGTGTTATCTCCTGTTTTCCCTCCTTGTCCCGATCAGATCCGGGACAAAAAAAAAATCCGAGTTATTCCAAACGGGACCGAACCTTCCTCATCCTCACTTCATGCCTCCAGCAGAGAGACTAAGGTCAGATTTAAGGCTGAAGTGAAATATGTGAGGATGGAGGACACAGTCATTGTCATCACAGAGGATTAATCCAGCTGCAGCATTACAAAAAAAAAGTGAGATCCTGAAGTGTCCCAGCTCTTTGTAGCCTCTACTTCCTTACTACTAAACTTGCATCAACCCCCACACAACAACATGGCCGACCCTGCCTACGGGACTGGAGAGGCACACAGCTGGAGAGATTGATCCGGTACAGCTGCTCCGAGATCAGCAGGGAGAGGAGGCGATCACTCGGAGAAGAAGAGCTTGGATAAAGAACATTTAAAGACAGGATAATGTCAGGAACGAGAGGGCAGAGGAGCTGCAGAGTGGAGGATCAGGAAGGCTGAAAAAAGGGAGGACTCGCAGCGTCTCAATCTGTTCCATTCTCTGACGCATGTACGGATCTCTGGCGCCCTCTGCTGGTGGACTGGTGTCACTGCATCCACACATCTGCAGATCAGATTTATTGGCCATGAGAGACAAACAAGTTATTTAATTTCTTAAGTTTTTTAATTAATTTGAGTCAGCCTGTTTTATGTTTATGATTTATGTATTTTTAGTTATTCTTTTTTTTTTTTTGATTGCTCAACTTTAATTGTATTCTTTATTTATTATGGTAGTATTTTGGAAAATATGAATTTATTGGATGAATACGATATCCTGTTTGTTTGTACTTTTATATTATTGAGTGCGTAGGGTAAGTCTGAGCTATTTTGGGAATCTCAGTGTGTCTACAACCATCTATTTGACAGCACATAACAGGGCCGGATGTTTGAATGGTCAACATGTAATAAACTGGAAAAGGCGGTTGTCTCTGGAAAAATACAACCAACCCTCAAGATTAAATATCGACAAGAACCTCTTAAGAACATCATGTTTTACAGGAACATGAGAAGGTCTTGCAAATTCCCGGCTCCACCTTTGTCAAATATTTAGTCAGTAACAGTCTTCTCTAAAGCTAGAGGCACACAGACAACATCATTTAGGTAGCGAAATCTGCAGCTCCACACAGATTAAATGGAAAAGTAACAGATCCCATCCACCGAATTCGTAAGAGCGTAATACTGACCTTATTAGCTGTTCGTGGATCTGCAATTACGTAAATAGTTTAGTAGACAGAATCTGTTCCATTCTCCCTCGCATGTACGGATCTCTGGCGCCCTCTGCTGGTAGACTGGGAGTACTGCAGATCAGATTTATTGGCCATGAGCCAAAAAAGTCATTTTATTTTTAAGTTTTTTTTATTAATTTGAGTCAGCCTGACTATTTTTCAGCAAAAAAAGATATAATTGTCCAAATATATGAACACACAAAGAATTTGAATCTCGTTTTAGATCAATCTTATTTTACTTAAACATAGAACAATTTACAGGAAAAAAGATATAAACATACAGCTTAAATGAAGACACCAAGCCAGAAAAAGATACATCAATGCAAGATGTGGGTAAAATATATGTATATTTGTGTATGTATAAATATAGGCATGAAATATATATAAGAAGCAATAATAACAAATGACAAACGAAGTCTATAAACATTTTTCTGTGAATTGTTAACACATATAAAAGTGTAAAGGAATACATATTGAAGTTTTTCATTGCCATATCTACAGTGTAACTACTCTACCTTTGAATCCTTTTGTGTTTTGTAGTGTTTGTGTAAAGTGCTCTGTAGGGTCTTCCACAGGTTATGTTCAGGGTGTGATGGGTCTGCAGCGATGTTTCCAGCATGCTGCCTGAAATGATCTAAATCACACTTCACGGATCGACGGACAGACTGGATGATAGCAGACAAAATTTAGACCAGCAGTTCCTAATTTTCATTTCAGCAAAATGTACAATAATGCAAATATATGTTGCTTTAATAAAATGAGCAAGTAGGAATATTACAATCATGGCCATAGATACTAATGACACACTTTATGGGATTTAATTAATGCAGCATCAGAGAGATCGTTATAGGATTCATAACAAAAGCTTTGACATTTAATGAAGGTTTAATTGTGAATCCCTTAATGCTTTATACAGCTTCGTTAGTGTATGTGCTTGCCTTTAGGTGTTTTTTTTAACATTATATTACTTTTATGTTGATTTGTCCATAAACCTCTCCTTCTGGTCATCGAAGCAGCACCACGAAAACACGTGATGATGTTGATATCATTTTAAGTTCCATGAAGAAGAAATATGAATGATCAAATGTTCACTGTTGTATGGTAACAACCAAATCATCATACATCAATGAAAGTCATTTAAATGTGTATTGTTTGTTTTATTACTGCATCTTCTTGCATCTCTTTTAGCACTTCCGGACAGACACACTACACACACACACACACACACACACACACACACACACACACACACACACACACACACACACACACACACACACACACACACACACACACACACACACACACACACACACACACACACACACACACACACACACCTTACACATTAGATTATAAAGGTTACTCTCTGTCAACATGTATTCTTGTAAAGGCTGGGCGATAAAATACTTGAATCATGACAGAAACCTCAATAAAACTCTTTCAACTCGACATGTCAACACCGCCAGGCGCTATAAAAAGCTATTGTGCCAAAATTAAAATGAGTCATATGTTCTTATTTGGTGATATAAATCACACACACACAAACATACACCGGCTGGCCCCTCTGTACAAACAGTAGCATATTTTCCTTTACTACACCACATGCAGTGCAAATGTTATTGATGAGTTCCTGTAAGCAGCTCTTTTTACCTTACATGGACTTTATGTTACATTTACTGGATTGTTTGTCAGTTTCATTAAATAACACCGATGTTATATATACACATGCATTCAGTGTAATATTATAAAAGTGTGGCAAGTACACATTTACAGTAATATCCAGCAGGAGATTACTGTTACACTGTCATTGCGGAAAGTTATTACGACATATTTCACTATGACTGTTACAGGAAGGCACTCATGGTGTGGTGAGTCAAGCATCAGTTTATAACTGGATCAATATTTCGCAGTTGCAATGCAATTAGATGGTGAGTAAGTGACATCCTTAATACATCAGCTAAAATACTGATAAATCAGATTAAAAAGGATCAAAACTGGTTGAAATATACCTATTTTACTGTGATACAAAGACAATCCTGATCATATTATGATTATGTGCGTAAATTAATTGAATACCCACTTAATCTAAAGTCCAAAAAGTAATTTGCCTTAATCAAAATCTTCTTTTTAAAAAAAAGCACTGTCCCATAGATAAATCATTAATTCCCCAATATTCTTAACACATTAAGATAATTAAAGCTGTGATAAAGTGATTTTGCTCTATTTACATGTCCCTTTTTAATTGACACAGTCCTTTTATTCGACATACAGTATTGCAACTATCTTGTATACGATTGTATTCGAGGTCTGTGACATTACAGTAAACACCTCCAAACACTCCGTTGCACTTCACCCTGGTTACCACTTGGGCGCAGTGCTTTCCCAGAGTACGGAAAATGTTCCTTTGCAGGACACACTTTCCTCCCATTCCTTCCCTTCTTTACCTTAAGGATTCAACGTGTTTCTCTGTGCTAAGCTAACCGTCACATGACGTCAGAGCCAGATGAAGATCGACCAGTCTGAATCACCCACTAAACATTCCACCCATGGTCCTGATACCTGTGTGTACCAAGCGCTAATGAACAGTGACTAATAAGGAGAGTCGTGAGAGCCTGCTTGTGAGGAAAGGTCAACAATATATAATGTAAAGTAACCCAACAGTTCAATTTTGAAGTACTTATACTTCAGTTAATTCTCCACTACATTTCAAAGTTAATATTCTTCGTTAACTTCTCTACATTTATTTGACAGATCTATTTTTTTTTCTTTTCAGATTATAGGTCTTCTTTGCTTGGGCCCCTAGTCAAGTTTCAGATGTATGAGTGTCGATGGTTTCATCAAATAGTTATGTCCCCTCTCAATTTCTCAAACTGCTACAGATAATGTATGGGGCTTTGTATGCCTATATTTGACAATGTAAATAGAGAGAGAGAGAGAGAGACAGTAGATGTGGGGAAATGGAGTATGGGCCAGGTAGGAATCGAACCAGGGAATCTCATGTATGAACCCATGATGGCACCATAACTGCTCAATGCTTAAATATTTACAAGTATTTATGTTTTCCAGGCAAGCAGCTAGAAAAAATAGCATAAATGTATGTGGCCGAACTCACTTCCATATCATCTCATGGCCCCTCAGATTTGTCCTGTGTCCTTTTTGAGAGACTCGATAGCTAGGTTGGCAAACACTGGACTTAAAACGATGT
Organism: Eleginops maclovinus; assembly: GCF_036324505.1. Classification (NCBI taxonomy): domain Eukaryota; kingdom Metazoa; phylum Chordata; class Actinopteri; order Perciformes; family Eleginopidae; genus Eleginops; species Eleginops maclovinus. The sequence continues at coordinate 5,233,448 of NC_086369.1, forward strand.
AACCCTACGTCAAATGATTAACAATCATTAACATTGTTGTGTTGGTTCTTTATCTTGAATTAAAAGTCATTCTCTTCCACTGCAGGAATTATTTGAATTGTTTGTGAGGTGATGTCAGGTTCCAGCACTGGACAGCTCCACAAGACAATAATAATATATGAACAGGCTAATACGTCAGCTTTTCGTCACTGTCCAATAAAAATCATGCATTTCCAAATCTATTTCTTTTGAATTTGTCAGAACAACTTTGTGTTATTATATCATAAAGCTAATACAAACATGTTTTAATTTATTCAAAGTAAGATTTGGAAATACATGGTTTTCGCATGACTGTGATATTTATGTTTTTCTTGCAAATGAGGAATAGAGCCTGAGATAAGAGAACACCAGAATGAATCAGGCATCCTGGAACAAGATGACTCAAATCTACGTTATATTGAAATATCTGGTTATCTTACTGATTCTGTCCTCTGACCTTAAAAATATCAGGAAAAATGATAAGCACTCCGAGATCTAAAAGCAGCAAGTTTCATTTGTCAGCACTGGACAGCTCCACAATGCAAGAGGTAACAATATCATACAAACAGCTTTTCAACAATGTCCGATATAAAAAATAATGCATTTCGAAATGTTGTGGTTTTGGATGTTCAGACTATATTCGATGAATTTGTTAACTGATAATCTCCAAACAATGAGTCACTGTTTGTGATACTGATTCTGACTTTAACAGAATGATGACAGCTCTTTGATGCCTTGGATAAAAACTTTTAAAAAGCTGTCAGTCATATTTCAGCACTGGACAGCTCCCTCCTCCTCCTCCTCCTCCTTAGCCTCATGTGATTCTACGGGCCTGACGTCAGAATGTTGACATTAATTCCCTGTTTAATTAATGATAATGTTTGAATCCAGGATCCATTTCTTTTTTATGACTTGGCTCGGGGTCTTTCATTGACGCGGGAGAAGGATGCTCTCCAATGGGACGGGGGGTGGGGGGGTGCGATGACGCAGCCGCACACCTCCCCTCTCCATCTCCATCTCCACCCCACCCAACCCCACCTACGTGACAAGTGAAAAAGGCATGCCTTTCCGATTCATGAATAAAAAACCAAGGGGAGTTAAGTTCATAGGACGCAGGAAAGTTCTCCGCAGACAAATGTTTGGCGCTCTCCATGACCGAGTACACGTAGAAATCCCCGAGAACTGAGCTGCGGGCTGCACACTCGGAACAAGCACAAGACCGGAGAGCCGTTTCACTGGGGGAATAGAGGAAGAGGAGAGGAAGGGGGCGAAAGAGAGAGAGAGAGAGAGATCCTATCTCACTCTCCAACTTGAGGTTCAGCGGATCACAACTGGTAAGAGGAGCCATTTTCTGGGGTTTTACGCAGCGTAAAAGTAGGGAGTGTGTGTGGAAAAAGTCAGGTGCAGCTGGATTTTTGCTTCTAAAACTAACTAGGTGTGGTGATAAAGTAACACTTACCTTAATGCATTAAATAATTGTTCCCATGAGTAGATGATTATACACTTGTTCACTCACTTTATGTTTTTTCTTTTGCAGCAGGACAATGTCTAGTAAAGCGACTTTAGCCTTACTCATCTATGGAATCATAATGCATTACAGCGTCAACTGCTCACCTGTGGGGCTTAGCTTTCCAAGTGTTAGGTACGTACGCGTCTTTTTGTCTTCCAAGTTTCACTTTCCAGATGTTAATTACAATTTTTTGGCTTTGAAAGGAGGAAATTGTTGCTCTGAGCAGCAAGGTGCAGGCTAAAGAGCTGATCTGCTGCACAGTTAGTTATGGCTGTGGCTATAATAGCCTTTTGGATTACTGGATAACATCATCTGACAGCAGATCCATAATGCCTGGAAACATTCAACAGGGAGCCGCGGTGAAGTGATTTAGGCTGCTGAGGAAGTGAAGCATTGTCTCAATTTGTCCTGCAGCATTAATCGACCAATTTATTGAATGAGATAATTAATAGAAAACGTTTTTGGACAGGAAAAGGGCTTCAGATGTTGAGAGGGAATGCCTTTTTGAAAATAAAAATGTAAAGTAGTAGTAACATGTAAATGTTAATGTAAGGTTAAAGCTTATTGTATAAGACATACAAAAGTCTGGAAAAAACATGTTTAACTATGAATGTTTTTACTGAAGCTGAATTTAATACCATATCTCGTTTTTGCAGACTTGACAGTGAGGTGTATGATGAGGATGGGAACTCTTTACCGTCCCTGGATTACGACAGAGAGCAGATGGAAGTGAGGAGCCCTCCGTCTGCGGCGGACGACGTCTTCACTTTGTATTTCCCACCAGAGAAAAGGTGACTATTTATCACCATTTACACACACCTTTTTTTTAATTTCGTCCCAATGTTGGAGATATCCATGTTGAACGTCTCATTGCCGTAGTCCTATTTCTGTTATGTTGTGTTCTATGTGAATCAATGTAACGTATCGTCAAAATGTTGTCAGTAACACAATGATTACTATTTATTTATCCCTTTGCCAAATTAGTGTTGTTTTATCTACAATTCCTAATTGTTTTTTTTGTTTAATTCAACTTCCGGTTTTACGTAAATAAATGATACATTTTGCCTAAATTGGCGGTTCCTCCAAATGTGTTGAATCAAGGCAATTTATTCCGGGTACAGAGATAAAACTAAAATAATATTCAACCATCATTTACAAAAATAGAGGTCAGGCCCACGATTACATTTTTATAATAACAATAATAGAGTTAAGATAAGATTTATTTTTACAGTGCAGCTACTTGAAATTGTTGCCTCTCTTGCGCTGGGTGTGTGGTGATTTTACTGTGTGGCTATCTATCATCCAGAACGGAAAGGCATGCAGACGGCATGTTTAATAAAGCCTACAGGAAAGCGCTGGGTCAGTTATCAGCAAGGAAATATCTGCATTCTCTGATGGCAAAACGTGTAGGGTAAGAACATCTTCTGTCACCTCTTCTTTTATTCCTGTCTTATGTGCGTTTTTTTGGTTTCTTTGGATTGCTCCTTTAAATCCACGCTGTTACACGTACTGTATATGTCTTTGTGGTCCCCGTTGTTCCCCAGCATGCAGCTCAATAATCCTCTGAATCACACTTTATAAATGCAATAAGAGCTTGGGAAGTGTCATTTTCTGCTGGCGCAGAGGAAGAATTAACCCAGGTTTAAATTTATTTCCATATGAATAATTTATTGGATGGAGTCCCAGTGGTTCCCGATGGAAGAGGGAGGAGGGAGGGGGGGACTATTACTCAAGCCTTATGAGCAGGCCTATGAAATGTTATTGCAGGTCGAATATATATTGTCCTGGGATGGGCTTAAAGTTAAACAAAGTGAGGATATTTCTGATTCTTTGTTGGATGCAAAGATTCTTCATTCTAAATGCAAGCACATGTATACCTTTGTCCTGCAAAAAACTGAATCTGATTATTCCTGTATAGGAAGGACACAGATTGTGTTTTTGCACATCTCCACAAATCAGATTATTAGTTATTTGCCCTCTAAAAAGGTGACACATGCTCTTTACCTCAGCTCTACATGCTGTAGTAGGGCTCATGGGAGTATAAATGCATCAACGTGATGATGTTGAAACCTCTTGTCTCTCACACAGCGGGGGGAAAACGCTGGACGACAGCTCAGAGCCTTTGTCCAAGCGACACTCAGACGGGATCTTCACAGACAGCTACAGCCGCTACCGGAAGCAAATGGCAGTCAAGAAATACCTGGCAGCAGTCCTGGGGAAAAGGTATAGACAGAGAGTTAGAAACAAAGGACGCCGGTCGGTATATTTGTAGCATCCTTACTCTCCCCTCCTGAAAAAAACAAAGAAAAAACTTAAGTGTGCAGCCCCACATGAAGTCATTTTGAGATCTGAACAATCAGTGGATCGCTTTTGTGTTCTTAAACATGTATTTATGTATGAAGTAAGCCATTAAAATGAATATTTTGATAATATATTGTTTTTTATTATGTACTTACAGCACTTAAGGACACACATTACTACTTTGTGGACCAATTTTTTGTTCATTCTAAAAAAAAGAAAGAATAGCCTCTATTTATGTATTCATTGATTCATTTTTTTTAGACCTATTTTTGAGGGGAGACAATTGTTCCCATGGCGATGTGCTCCGAACAGCCCTGTCTTTTAAACGTTTAGTGAAGAGATATACGATTGTGAGGAAAATAAATAGTTTAAAAGACAATCAATGTATTGAATGCTGCTTTTTGTAAAGTGACATTAAGAGTTTAGTTGTCTTTATTCACAACAGCCTTGAAGACATAGGTTTTCACCCAATCCTACAAGACATAGACTTTGATGCCCTCCCGGACGGGGATGAGATTGAGGCTTTTTTGGGAGACTGGCTGAAACAGTTCTCTCCCGAATTTCCGGTGAGTTTCAGGCTCTTTCCCGAGGCCGTAATCCTTGCAGGGGCTTCTCATGTCCCTTCCTTTTTCTTCTCACCTTTGACCCCTTCAAGCATTCTTCCGCCTCATTTGTGCTCCTGTCTCTCTAGAGTCTCACAGATTTTACCCTTAATCCTCCCATAATGTGGAGAGACTTGGCTTGGACCGATATGTCATTGCTGATTGATAACAAAGTTTTATGGAACAAAGATGATAATTCTTTAAGTAGACCTGGTTTAAACCAGATGAGCCTAGCTGGCACTTTACACTAACCACTTTTAAGATACCCCTTTTTTAAATTCAACATGGGACCATTCAAATCTGAGATGAGGACCAGAGTACTTTTGAGGTTTTTCTTTCTTCCGCACTATTTACAGAGTGAGCTCACACCTTTGACTCATGTAAATTGCCAATCCTGTGTTTCTATCAACTGGTTTCTGCTGAAGATTTTCTCTCTGTCCATATAATAAGTATCACTAACATATATCGGGCAACTTTTAAAAAAGGCATAAAAAAATATAAGAAATGATACTTGTTACATGGTCGCTCATTCATCGATTTGCTCTTGAGAGACATACGAGGCAGTTTGAACTTTTGTGTTTGAACTTTCTGGGTCTATTGTGCTTCCTTTTCTGTCATGTGAACCAATGTAAAAAAGACAAAAAAAAAAGAAACAGTAGATTGCATGATTAAAGTAATTGCACTAGCCACCGCATCTGTGCAGCCGACTCCAATTAGATGGTTTTGCTTGCTTTCTGACTACTGCAAACATACATACCTGTCATTTCTCGATGTCGTTTTGTGTTGTGTTCTCACATTTCTACACAAACTGTATGTCAAACTTGAAGAATTATCTGAATGTACTTACTGCTGGCAAGAACCACTCAGTCAAATGTCATGCTTTATCATTCTGTTACTAAACCAAGTGATTTTGTTTTAAATTGTAATATACAATTTGAAGTGGTCTTTTTCTGTAGAATGCCACCAAGGCTGCCATGATTGACACAATTAGAGTTAAAGAAAAGGAAGGGTGAGATGAAAGCACACAAGAAGAAAACGTTTTTAGAGAGCTATCTATCAATCAAAGAAACAATGACCAAGAACGTGCTTATTTAGAAAACTGGATGCAGTTTGTAAAATCTGCAGGATAAGACTGACACATTCCCCCCGTCTTTATTACACTTCTTACCATATTTGTGAGGAAGGAATACAGAGGGCAGGGTAAAGCTATTAGATCTGTGTTTATTGTATCAATCTTTCTTTAATTTTGCATTCTCCTCTAGGATTTGTGACGCAGGAAGCAGTTTGCGGCTGTGGTGCCTTGCATCGACTTTAAAATCGCCATTGAATCACAGATGGCTATTTAGTGGCCCTACAATGCTGCACATCATCAGCTTACATTTCACTCTTTTGTTGTTGAGAGTTGTTTTTGTGTTGCACAGACGTTTGATAGAATCTTTAGAAACTCCAGCTTAAGACAACAAGCGTCCTCGCTTGCATTGCTTTCTTTTGCACTTTGTTTCTAGAGCACTAGACTAGATTTTTGTGAACATAGAGGGAAGAATCAGTTTCCCGCTCTCCATGAAACGTTATATGTATGATAATGAAAGCGCCAATAGCCTTACAAAAATGAAATAATCTTCAAAGATATATATATATATATTTATTGTGTAGAAAGTGAATATTAGATTACTACTTCAAATGGCGATCTGCAAGGGTCAATAAATGTCTAAAAAAAAAAGTGTTGTAAGATTTGTATGAATAAATTTTTGTAAACAACAAAAAATTCGTCTAATCTTTGAAGCCAATATCACCATCAGTCTGTTAGTTTAGACACATTTGAGAGGTTGAAAATGAGTAACAAAACCCAAACTTATTATATTACAATAATGAACATAGACCCTGCCTCAACAGGTTTATCAGGAAGTTACATAAGGAAGGACAGTTGAAAGAAATCAGCTTGTGGATGTCAAAGACGGAAAAATAATAATCAAAAAGACCACATACCATTAGACAAAGCGCACACACATGATCACAAACACTGAATCATGCTGAAATACCAAAAATAAAAAGAGTGACAATCACTTTTATGTCCTCTTCAGTGCGGGTGTTGTATGTTTTGGCTTTGTGGTTGGTCAATAACTTTAAGATGTTGTGAAATAAATAAGCAACAATTGATAAAGTGGTGAAAAGAAGACCAAAAGATCCACATTTCTGCCCCATTTTCACGGTGACTCATTGGCTCTTGGCGGAGGAACAGTGCGACCAGTTGGCTGTGTGTCCACCTCCCCTCGGGACAGCATGAGTAACGAGACGTGGGAAGGATCACCCAGCTCGCTCCACACTCTGCCTCACTGCACTTTACACCTCTCCGGGACTTCAGCAGTCGCCACCAAAGGCCTGCAGTACTGGTGGAACAGTTGGCCGCTCTCAACACTGGTACATTCACTTTGTGGCCAATAAACAATGTTCACGCGTGAAGCAAAGAGAGCTCAAACTCGCAGAGACATGAGGGGAATGATTCCTCATGTAATGCAATAGAAATCTAACTTTGGATGTGCAGTCCTACATCTAATTATCTAGGGGTGCAGCTGCAATGGGAAAAGCAATCCCTCCCGAGCAGGCTTCCACAACCCAAATCTCAAAATACACTTAATGAAGTTTAATTCACGCATGCTTATATAAGTATAGAGTTTTATTATATTTAATTTGAAGGTCTTAAGACAAGTTGTGCAGACTGTGGTGCAGACCAATTAGGCCATCCACATCCATAGATAATAATAATAATACATAAGATTTATACAGCACTTTTCCTAATGCTCAAAGACTCAAAAAGTATTAAAAATGATAAATAATCAATTTAGAAGCAAAAAGTCTAAATGTTTCTTGAATGAATATAGTTCTAAGTCGTTTTCTCTAATGATAAAGATTAATATCTTTGAATTTGGATTCACATTTCCAGGATTAAGATTAGATTTTTACATTTTGTTGATCTTTTATTAGACGAAATTAGTAAATACATAACATTTTAACAAATTAATCGACATTAAGAAATAATTGATAGTTGCAATCCTACATTATTTGCATAGATAAAATACAGCATCAACAGAAAACCCCTTTGTCTTTTATACTTGCACCTCCTTACACCGGAGGGCAGGTCTTACAGCAAGTCTGCGTGTCTTTTAAAGGCAATGTGGCTTAAGCCTTCAAAGGGTTTCCCTTTACAATCCCTGTGGTGCAGGAGAACACCTAATGAGATGCACATGATGCTGAAACAAGTTTTGAAGAACAAGCAGGCATTTAGAAAAGTGCCTGAGAGATAGAGCAGGTCAGACACAAACTTAGTTAAGTTATCTGCTCAAAGAAAGCATCAGCCTCAGAACACACGTTAAAGCTCACATTGATGTTCAACCTTAGGCATGAGCAGAATGGTAAATATACACATTAAGTGGAAGAATCGCTGTTATTTAATAATAAAACATGATGTAACCCATCAGTCTCCCTCCTGTAGAGACCCCAGGGGGAGTCCCACCGTGGGTGCAGCAGGTGGCATTTGCTCTTGTGTCAATCCAAATTAAATCTAATTACCTTAAATACATGCCTCATATCTGATATTATCTGATAAGTCACCACTGAGGATTGGAGGCTTGTCTACACAACCCCCCTTTCAGCACCTGAGGTATCTTTAAAGGGCTTCAATTACAACCTCACATTGAGTGTGAGCAGTTGCAGCATCACACTGCGTTGTGTGGTCGTCTATATATGGGATGTCAAACTGAGCCATCACACAAAGCCTGCCATGTCTCTCCCCGCTCCCCTGCATGCGTAATAACCCCCTCTCAGACTTGATGGCAGGGCTTTGATTTTGTGGCCCTGGTCTCAGCTCTCAGAGGAGTGCAGGGAGAAGATGATCAATGGGAGTGATCTGATTCCTCCGGCCCATGCCAGACCCTTTCTTAACCTGGATAACACGATCAGCCAGTGTTGCCAGGCAACCGGTCCCAGGAGGATGCAATTGGAGTGGGCGGGGCACCATGGCCTTCCCGGGCACCCAAAGATCACGCTGGATATATTTCACTCAAATTGCTTCAGTCTCAGCTATGTTGTCTTTTACTGGCTGGGCTGATATTTATGCTCAGGAAACAGAGGTTGGGTAATGGGTAAGGATTCATAAAAGTGCACAGACATAAAGAAAGAACACAGACACTTTAGCCAATGTTTTCACAAGTTACTCACACAGCACAGCAAGAGCCAAGTTATCTGTGACTGACCAAAAAAGTGCTAAAGGAAAAATATATTCTATGATGGTAGGAAAATAACACTGATTGTACATTTGAGCAAGATATTGATCAACAAAACTGTAAAGGAATACTTTGACAACTGAACACACAGATTGTGAAGGCCAAAGCAGTCAAAGCATCTAGTGTTTACAAGAACAACATTAAGAGTCTACAGCCATGCTAGCAACTCTGTGTGGCTGTACATAGGCACATGTGCTTTAAGCTCAATGCCAACATCAGCATGCTAACATGCTTACAGTAGCATTGCTAACATTCTGATGTTAAGCAGCTTTATGTTTACCATGCACTACCTTAGTTTAGCCAAGACAAGCACAGATGAGCGAAGAAATTATACTAGCAAGTTGAAATAAAGTCTATGGTGTCATTGTTCCCACTGTTTCTATTTCAGTCAAATCTTACTTTGATGTTGTCGAACAGTCTGAAATACTAAGACTGTCTCTCTTACACGATCGACTCGTACTCGACAATCCAAACCACAAGCTTTAACCCAGGATCCCCCTGCTCCTCTGGGGGCCGTGTGAGTGACAGCTTTCTGGAGGGGGAATCCACATGAAACCCTTTCATCAGTGCCGCCTCCTGGGCCCAGCTTGACTGACTGCAGCACGGTGCAAAAGTTCAGCCATTATGAAAAGCTTTTGCCGTGGTGAAGTGTGTCATTGTTTTAATGTCAGACCTCTAGCCAAGGATTAATGTGTTATGTGAGTGGACAGAATCTGACTTTGGGTCCATCATCATTTTTTACCTGTCAATGGATTTCCTTTTTCATGAGTTTAAACAGGGTCTGAGGCATTGGGTTTGAAGTTGTAAGTGGTGTATTGGGAGTGTATCATAAAGTCATATTCATATAACAACTCATTAAACTAAGACATTTTGCCATTTTGCATAAATTATTACGTATGCTATTATTGGAGAACGGAGAAAGCTATTTTTTTCATGTCGATTGACCAATCAATAAGGGGACTATTCATTGCAGCTCTAACCAATACCCTCTATCAATCTGTCATTCAATTACAGACACATCCATGCACAATTAAATAACATCTCTTTGCAGTTTTACATATTGAATATGGCTTATATTGGTAATAGACCACATGACTTGTGGATATCTGACATTTGATAAAGGCCAAGCAGCTGGCGATTTGTTTGCAGTAGGCTCTAGTGTGTGTGTGTGTGTGTGTGTGTGTGTGTGTGTGTGTGTGTGTGTGTGTGTGTGTGTGTGTGTGTGTGTGTGTGTGTGTGTGTGTGTGTGTGTGTGTATGTGTGCCTGTTTTGTATCTCTGCTCGGTGAGTCTACAGGGAGTAGAGAGAGCTGACAGCATTTCACACATTGTTAAGTGGCTGGAATTTCTGCTTTTCCGCCACCTTTGCTAGGTTAACGCACAACTTCTTTCCTTATTTGTATTATTTATGAGAAGCTGCCTTAACAAATACCCATATCTACAGTAAACAATGAATTCTCAATGCTTGATTTCCATATCCTTTTAAAACCATCTGCAGCACACACCAATCCCATTTCTTAAGTTCCTTGTCCACCTTCCTTCCCTCTATGGACACCGTACACTACTTTAGAGCCCAATTAGCATTCTCCCGGCTCAGACGTCATGGCAGTCTGGGTTCAGAGGCCAGAGGTAAGGGACCATGTACCTGGATTTGGACTGAGCGCTGTACTCATTATTGGGCTGTCAGCTGACCCCTGATGTCATCTTTCTCTCATCATTAGAGATACTCTGTCTCAAAGGCTAACCTGAGCACACACGGGCCACAGCGCCATTAATATGCATCTACTGACATCACGCTATCGATCCATCCATTAGCACACCAAATTACCTCATCAAATCATCACTGAGAAAGGACAGTGGCTGTAACTTTGCAAGGTCACAGACACTTTGGAAGATATGGCAGATATGTACACAATTAAATCGCACACTTCTCTGCACATTACACTGTGCCCACTCTTTTAGGAGGTCATAGATCTGGAGAACAAGGCTATATATTTTCCTTGTTTTGGGAGTTTTCATATCTAGACGTTCATCATTCATCTGACACCAATGAGACAGTGGTGATAAATCAGTTGAGCTGCTTGCTCTCTAAATCCTGCTAAAGATAGAGCTAATTCATCTCACTTGTGCTGACGTGGATACACCAGTCTTCTGTTGTTTCGTAAGGCACAACACAAGCAGAGATAAATCAAATACCAGAGTAGGGCATTCAGTCATCTCTTAAAAAAGAGCATCACACTTTTTGCGACATTTTTTTTTTTTTTTGCTGCCAACTGAAAAACTAACATTTATTTATGCCAAAGTATTTACTAAGAAAAGGATGTAAGAGAAAAGCTGCTGTCACGATCATATGCATTCACACTGTACATTAACACAAACACCAACATATATCCACAAGATAAACGAACAATAGTAAACATCTGACAAACTTCATACAAGTTAATCAAAATGATTGTATGAAATTATATCTGTAGTGAAAGTCATTAATAGTTTTTAAAAATGGAGAATTTTTTTCTGTATGATCTTTTATCAAAGTTACAGAAATCCTTCGGAGCAATAACATTCATTTAGCTTTTTGTTATTTATTTTAAATCTGCATTAATCCATTTTTTGGCCACTAATGGGCATCACATCAAGCTGGTTACACCTCATGGACATACTGTAACCATGTAAAGATCTTATTATCAACCTGCTGGCAGTTTTGACAGTTTCTTTGTTTATGCAAGTCCAGTTTTAGGACCGTTTTTGGTCTCCACGAACTCCTTAGGTAAATATATCTGACAGTGAAATTGCTGAATGCTCCACAATTTGAACAAACTAGTTCTTTAAGTCCATCTGCTTGTTTTGCTATTGTGCAGAGCCAAATCTACACCGATTCTAAAGAGTCCATTCATTCCTCATGTTCCATATCAGTAGAGTGGTTGCCTGCGGCTGACATTTCAAGAAAGGCTCCTGTTATTCATCTTCATTGGAGACTTCCTTAATCAGTCATCACAATCGCCAAAGTGAGTGGTGACATAATATGATTTCATGGATTCTTTTAAGTGGCCGTGTAATGGCCAACAGACAAACATTTGATAAATAAGAAAGATAATTAGATATGACTCAGGATCAAACATATTTCCAAATGAGCTTCATGACCATTACATTCTGCTTTGTGGAAGAAATTAATTTCCTGTCATACATGATTAGACAGCTTGTTCTGAATATGATCCTGTTAAGCAAATGAGTCATTCAGCCCTCTTTTGACTTTACACCGCTGGGCAGAGTAGGTGAACAAAACAATCTTTGGTCTGGATTTCCTGATGATTGTGAATATAGTATGCAAATGTTTCATGTTGGTGCGTGCCTCTCAAATACCAACACGCCCTGGATTTATTTAGGAAGTCATTGGGTTAATGATCAAAAATAACTGCCTGTTAGTTTCTTAGATATTTGGCTAATTTGCACCTTGACCGCCAATCAGCAAGTAACTAGCTTTTGTCAGTAAAGCCTGCATAATAACAGTGCTGGATAACCTTTGCATGCTTCATAAAGCAGCTTTGTAGTCAACCACTCTTCTGAATGAATTTGCCATCATTCATCTTCTCCTCTGCCTGTTTCATATGTATCTTTAATATCTTCAGTTAAAAATAGAGCCTCTATCTTTAGCTGTTCACAGTTCATCTTGTCAGTGACTGCTCCTGAAATAAAGTCTCTTGTCTCCTCAGATTCCTCCTGAGGTAGTGCTGTCGGGTAAAAGTGTTGATGAAGCAGCAGGGAGTGAATGACTAAATAATCTGAACACTGGAAAGCATTGACATCATCATTTCTCACTGATGTATAATGCCAAATTAAGACTTTACAAATGTCATAGAAACACAGACACAGAAGCAACTCAGCAGTTACAGACTTTAAAGATGTATGGGTGGAAAAAGTTGTACTCCGTTCATAAAATACATGCTTTCCTTGAAGCTTACGGTGTTAAAAAATGCATGATGTTCCTTTATTTGTCCCTTGCATGTGCTGAAAAATCACCACAGAGCAACAAACAAGCCTTTATGTCTCTATCAGCACCACAACTGTCTGACAGGGAGCCGCACTGCTAAGCTCTGGGCTTATTAAAAAAGACTGAGCACGCCATATCTGCTGACAGCCCTGAATCCTTTAGTAAATCCTTTCTCTTGAGTGTTTGGGAACATCATGTGGAGGGCCAACACCCCTGGGTGTCATCCTATGCACTTTCTGTTCTCCCTGCTCTGTTTGAACCGTTCTAATGATGTCATATATTTGTTAAATTGCATCATCAAGTGACTTAGAGAAACTCACCAAAGTGCCGTTTCTTAGACATAGGAGCGCTTTGTGGAAAACGTGAAATAAAATATTATGGGAAGAGAAATTGGAAATCTAAAAGTCTCTTGTTGTCACTAGGTCGGGCTCAAGATTGTTACTATCATTAAGAAGCCTTCCCTATAGAAACACGATGGAGTGAACACCAATTTATAAAAGTTCTGTTATGATATGGATGTTTCTCTGGAGGAGCATTTCATTCCCACTAAAGAAAATGCTCCATATAATTAACAGCTGCCTAAATTCAATTTGCCAGGATGAAGAAAATGAATCCCCAGTTTGAATGACGACACTGGTAACATCTGCTGGTCACACTGTGGCAAATCGCAATTGCTCCTGACCATTGAATCTAATTTAACGCATCAGCTTTACCTCAGTTTATTAACGTGTCCGTTCATGAGACCAGCTAATGGCATCCTCTGCTTATTTTATGTCAGTTTGTGACACGGATCATCCACTGATTAATACACCTTGTACTTTTATGCACACCAAAATAACTTTTGATTAGCAGCTGTGACAGGATTGGGCAGAAAACAGCGAGAAAGTGGTAATGCAAACAAAGACTCAGGGTGTCAGTCAAAAGGCTGGGAACAAAACAAAGTCTATCTTACATGGGTCGCTAACTGGTGTACCGGTTTAGGATCAATAAGCAAACTTCTTCAGACTGGGAGCCTGCTGCTCTCAAAACTGAACTGCTGTTGCCTTTTGTCTCCCTTGTTGTGGAGGTCATCAGCAGGTGTGTTTCTCTCCACAGCTGCTCCTAATGCTTCCAATTGGTAGTGGGTGGAGCCAGAGTGTGGATGACTCATGGCCTTTTCAGACCATTTACATCAACAAAAACCTGTATAACACACTACAGGGAAAAGGGTAAACCCCAAAATGCCATAGGGTCTCTTTAAATCTTTCCCAACAGCAGAAACTTGCTTGCATTCAGACAAAAGTTATTCAAATATTATTCACATTGGGTATTGCTAGAATGTAGAGAGAGGGGAAGGGGGAAGCAGCCTTTTAGAGAAAAAAGAATATTACCATTTTCTAATAAAAGAAACCCTGTATAGGTTCTCTCTTTTCATATTGAAACTGGTGTTTCATATATGGAACAATCATTCTGAGTAATCATCTAAGACTTGCACTGTCAATCATCTACATGTTTGTTATCATAGGGTATACTTCCTCAAAGCTCCTCTCCACAAGTATGGCTTCCATGATCCAAGAAGTGGATGCGTTATTAATAGTGCTCGTTATGGCCCGTGTGTTCTTGGGGAGACATTTCCGATCGTGCACAGTGATGCCCTTCTCGTGACAGTGAGGGCATGGCACCCTCACCTCACACTGAATTTCATCAGCTCATATACCTCAAGGGTATCCGGTCAAGCAAACATCTACCTGCAGGAACCCCCCCCCCCACCCCCCCCCCCCCCCCCACCACCACCACCTGCTGTTAGTATGACCCTTAGAGTAAATTACACCGCATTATAACGGCTCAAAAAGGAATGATGGAAAAGGCTGCAATGGAAGTCTCAGTGAGCTTATTCAGTCCAAAACTTTTCTTCATGCTAATTGAGAGGTTGCATCACAAGGATGAGTGTCTTCCTCTTCTCTCTCCTCTCTGTTTTGTAGGATTTGCTCATTATTGGTCCATTCAATGCAACGGGGGTTATAGTGTCAAATGAGATTTGTCTCACCATTACAAGAAGTAATTGGTCTAGGCTCTCTCTGTAATTTAGTATCAGCCAGCGCTACAAGGCTTTATGGTGAATAATTGCTCCTGTCTGGCTCACTACTGTTATGGGTAACATGAGTACGGAGTGCCTGCAGCTGAGGGGACGATTATCTACAATCCACAGGGCTCTGCAATGTCTTGTTTGTGACTGAATATCCTTTTTTCTTTCTGTTACAGAAATGCTGTTATTTTGCTGCTTGCCGAAATATATGAAATGAGTAAATATAAGATTAAATCATGAAAGGATTTACGCTTCTGACTAATTCTGCCAGGATATTATCTCCCAATAAAACTTGCATTTAAAAGTTCACTTCTGGTAAGTTTATATTTATGAAACTTTGGTGATAAACAATGACACTGAATGATTCCATAATCTTCTTTATTGCTCATAATGTCTTCATAAGACAAGGTTAAAGCACTGTGGATGATACTAGCGCACAGACTTTTTCATAATCCAGCACTGTGGTGCTTTTGCTCCCCACAGAGCCCACTTGAGTAACCTCACTGTATACTGATGAGTTTTCTAACAGGTATTTATCATATTAGAAATGTTGGCATCAGGAAAATCACTTTTTTAATTTAAATTCACTATATATAACTTTACATTACTTTTTGTATTTCAACAAAATTACCCCAAATTGGCAAAATGTGTTATTTGACCAATAAATGACACACGTAATGATTGTAGGACAATCTAATTTGTCCGTGCCTTTAAAAGATATCGCTTATGGAGGTCAATCTGTATATATTACAGCATGAGAGTTTAAAGCGTGACAGGATTCTACCCCTCACCTGGCTGCGGGCCACGGAGGAAACGGGCCCTCGTGGTTTATAAATGTCTTTGTCTCTGATCAGAGTCCTTCACTGTCTGCTAGAGATTTCCTGGTTTTACATGCCTCACAAATTTTTAGCTGAGGGGTAGAAGTTGAATAAAAATGTCATAACTGATTTAGTCATAAAAAATGTTCTGTCCTTATAACGCACGCCCTTCTCTGTGTGATATAATTTGGCAGGTTTTTCACAATGAGCTTCACCTCTGATATGACATTGCCGCATCTCAGAAGCAGAACAGAACACTTCATTTGGGGCAGCAGCTTGGAGATGTGCTGTTGGATATGCCTTACTAATAGTTCATTATTAAAAGTAAAAGTACAAGCATCCTTGCGATTTTTGAGACTCCGAAACTCTTTCCAGTCAGAAGGTTAAATGTTAGCACCACAAACTGTTTGCATGGCAGCTCATTTATGTGTTTGACAGCTGTGATTGACAGATTTGACAGGCTCCTCTGTGCTGTAAGGTGGGTTTTGTTATGCCAACCATGGGGCATGAAGCACACGCTTGAGACAACACTGTGCCTTATATTTCTTTCTAATTGTTCATATTCCAAAACCTGCTTAAAATGTGTGAATCCAAGGAGCTCAAATAATTTGCAAATAGCAGATTTGCTAATTTTGTATTTGCAACTTTGAATTAGGCTGCAGTGTTGTTCTCAGGGGGCAATTAGCTGAATTATGTTAATAGAAGTCTCTCTCTGATTTCCAAGAGTTTAATTACAATATCAGCTAATTGGGCAAAGCTATCACCTGAATAATGTCGAACAACTCCAGTAACCATGAAAAAAATAACAGTTTCAATATTTCCTACTGTTGATTAGAAAATGGCATGATTAAATAAACATGCATGTGTATTGAAAATGCAAATCCAGTGAGGCAGAGATGCGCATCTTCCCATGTCTGTTAATCCCTGTGACATTTTTGCGAGCAACATATCATGTTCACAAGCTTGATGTATTCACGGTTGCCCCTGGTGATGCCTTGATATCACCTACTGTATGGATCAGGTGCTTGCAGGAGCTGGATGTGCTAGGGTGAATTTCCCTGATGAAGGAGGGAGGAGGGTGAGTGTTTGAGAGGGGCCATGACAATGAGAGGGGCTGGGTAATTTACTCATGTACATTCATTACCTTCATTCAAGTTAAAGGGGCAGACACATGCTCAATGTCTGATTTATTCCGTCAATCAAGGCATAGATAGGACAGTCAATTACACTCATTCCTCCAATCAGATTCCCTGGTCCATTCATGCTGCCTTGGTGACAATGTAGGAATGATTTCTCTGTATTTCATCCCTCTTTTGAATTGATGACCTACAAGACATCTTTAACATGCCAAATAAAAATGTCCACAATCTCTATTTCGGACTTCTCGCATGTGTGCTCTAGAAGTGAGCTTTCATCACTTTGGACAGTCATTGTTGTAAGTATGTCTGGTCCACTCCATACCATAATCAGGTCAAGGCGATCAACAGTTGAGGTGTTTCTGGTTCAATCACACTTTCCAACTTAAACATTTTTGGTTGTTTGAGAGAAAAAAAATAGATCTTCAGCTGTAAAGAATGGAGATAACCAAAGTCATGAGGGTACATCCTCTGGAGACTACGAATATCTGAGCAAAATTGAAGGGGAATCAGTCCATTAGTTTATTAGTTTATAGTTTCCATATAGTTTCATTCTGGAACAAAATGGATGACCATCCAGTGCTTTCACTGTCAGGGAGCCTTTAATACAAATAAACACTTATATAATAATATTGTATTCATATTACAAAACATTATTCACACATTATACATACAGTACAATGGTGCTGCTGAGGTCTGGCCTTGAGGCGGAGCCGGATGTCAGACAGAGGAGGGGGGAGGTTGATTGGAATTAAGGCTCTGTTGGTGGAAGCCCCGGCAGTGACAACCACGGGAGGCTAATTGGTCTTTGCCATTTAGCACATTGTCGGTCGAGGTGAATGGACACATTTCCCCATGTGCTTTGACTTGCAGGTTTGCAGTGAGCAGCGTGAGAGGAGAAAATATTTCCATACATTCCAACCAGTGCAGTTACAGCCAACTGAGCCTCACTCACCTCAAACCAATATAAAAACTAGGACAAACACAAAAATGCAGATTACTCGTATATGTGGAAACCCAGTTTAACGTCACTCTATTCTTGAAAGTATTTGAAATTGTTGTTAGCTGATGTTTCCACATTTTTTGGTAAAACTTTATAACAGAGCCTTTGATTTGCAGTGTAATTTAAGGGTTACTTTCTTTTAAGCTTGTCTCATTCAAGTCTCTTATAACAAGATGAGGAATCTATCTGATAGTTGTTGTTTTGGTTCCTTTTTAATACAAAATTGTATTCTAATGTTTAACCCAAGCTAACACGTACAGGGCTTTAAAGGGTCCTTATTATGCTTTTTGGGATTTCCTTTCAGGTACTGCATTATAGTTTTTGTGCATCTCAATGTTCTACAAATGCTAAAAACCCACTCCTTTCTTTACTTCCGTCACATAGTGACATCACTATGTAGCTATTGCACTTCTATAGGCTAGCGCTCCAACACATTATTTGCGAAAGGCTAAGGGGCGGGTCAGCTGTTAGCCGTTGACCAATCACAACAGAGCCGGAGCCCAGTCTAACTAATCAGACCGGGCACTGGTTTCGGACAGGTGAAAAGAGGTACAGGCAGTATGAGAAGAATAAAGAGCTTTTTGAACATTAAAGCAGGGAAGCATGTACCAGTAGAGGCACAAAATACAATTATAAACATTAAAATCTGCATAAAGGGACCCCTCAGTGTGGTGTGTAACCTCCAAGGACCGATAACAATGTGTCCTCTGGTGTTATATGCAAGTATGATGGAGATCTGTTTTATTTTCCATCTTTTTTTGTGCAGCAGGTATTGGTTAATTACAATTTGTGCTACTGTAGTATGTTTTATAATTTCATTATGCAGCATGCACATTCTTTCGTAATGCACATTTGAGAGCTGTTGGGTTTGACCTGCTGGCATTCTTGGAGGCAGAGCAGCACAGATCAAACGCTCCCCTGCTGGGCGACAAGGGTCTCACTGAATCGTGTGTGTGTGTCTGTCTGTGTGTGTGTGTGTGTGTGTGTCTGTGTCTGTGTCTGTGTGTGGACTGTAGTTTCTCTCATTGTCACCATCTTCTTCCACCGAGCCTGTCATCCTCAATCAGCTCACTGTGCCTGAGAACATTAAAGGCTTGGAAACTGCGAAAAGCCTAAAGAGCCAAATATCAGGAATCGATGTGTGTGTAATGATGCTGCTTTACATGTCAAGTCATAGAGTTTAAGAATTACAGATTTTCTCCACATTCGAATGAGATTTAAACATGCAAAGCCTCTCCTGGTCAATAACCTCAACCCTCCAGTGACTGCTGAGCAGCGAAACAGTCGGAATATAAATATATGATATGCTAAAATAAGCTGCCTTTATAATTGTAATATGACCGATGTTTTGCCTCCTGCACATTTGTTACTTCTCACAGTCAAGACACATAACCATGAACCCCCCTCCTCTTCATGTCCTCAGAAACGTGTTGTGAAACACAGAGAAAGCAGGACCTGAACACACTCAAACATTGGACAAATACATTTGCTATTGGTGATTTGCTGAGTGCATCGGCACATTTTCATAATTTTATGTTAGTAAGTTAATGGTCGGCCACCAAAGAACCGGTACTGGACTTGTAAAAAGTTTCGGTTGAGTCCAGTTAAAACCGGAACGTTGGGAACCGGTACATGGACTCGCAAAAAAATAGCACTTACGTATGGTTTCCTTTTTATTTCAAACCATCTAAAACCTTCCATAGATCGAGAAATCTGCACTGAGAAAAGACGAAAAGCATCGTGTCGGCTTCTGATATGGCGGCCATTACTGAACTTTTGCGTCATCTTTTCTTGTGCGTGGAGCTTTTGGTTTGGTTACTTTAGTTTGGTAAATGAAATAAATGTTTGAACTTTGTAGTAGACTAGTAGTTTCCTGTAGTTGATGTCATAAGTCATTTGTAGACTAAGTGGCAAAAAGTGTTTGTAACTTTTTTTTTACATTTGTACTTTGTAGAGAAATGTAGACACAAGTTGGAAGGACAGTAGCAGGGAACACAATAAACCGGACGGGTTTGAATTTGAGTTGATTATGAGTTTATTTTCAATTGATAATTAGCTTACAATAAGTTCACTTTAGTTACTCACACAAGCCATGGGTTCGGCTCCGGACTTATAAGTCTGGACCTGAACCTGAGTGTGAGTCCAGGTACGCAGCACTATGCACGACTAATCACAAGAGTGAGACACAGCTGGGGAGGGAAGACAAAGCACAAAGGCACCAGGTGAAGAGAATCATGTAATCCAACAGGAGGGAAAACACAGACAGCATGTAAAAGCAGACATAACACAAGGGGAGAACATTTTTACAAATGAAACGGGAAACAAGATCAAGATAGAAAACAAGTGGGCAAACCAAACCAAAGTGGGTTTTGTGAGGTTTATTATTTTTGTGTTTGAATAAAGTGTGATTCACGTAGCATTTTTTGGCAGCTTTTGAAGTCTAAAATTGCAGTTATCTCAGAGGAAAAAACCCAATATTGTTCTGCCATATCCCAATGATGAAACACTTTTCTTGAAGTAAAACTGATTCCATTTCTCTTTTTTAAAGGCCTGCAGATGGATTCAGTCTCACTTCATGAAGATGAATAGATGGCAGTCTTTTCTCTCAGAGACAAAAGTTCAAATGTCACTGTGAATGGATTATGTCTTTTCTTTCCTCTCTAAAGCCTTGAGAATGGCCAATTTCTCATCCACAGCTTGCCATGCATCATACTGCTGTAAAATTAAGAAATGAAAAAATTAGAATCATCATTTGCACTGTACACTTAACTTTCACCTAATTATAAACCCCAGTTCGGTCAAACATTTGTGAGCGACAAAAAAGGTCTTACTATACTACTATAAACGCATCTTTCTTTTTCTCATAAGCAATGACATTTAAATATATCCAAAACATTCCCCTTGTGACATTAATTATTACCTTGGTCAAGTATTTTCTTTCATTAAGTAATAATACAGTATAATAATGTTATAATATCCTTGCCAACGTTCACACTGGCTAACCTCTTCCTCCATTAGTTTCAACCCTTTTCAAAAAAACACATGACAAGTAACCAACAAGTGAAGGTTGCATGGATTTCCATCTGAAAGGAACCGAAGACAGTGAATTAACATGCATTTACCAATGTAATGACTGCATCATCCCGCTAAACCCACACACATCCATTCCGTCAAGGTCGGCCGCTCTCTATTGATCTGACCATTGAAGTATGTTGTGCCTTATAGGACAGCTCTTTCACTATTATTCATCTCTGCTGAATGGATCTATTGGAGCAACAAACTATTGAATAACACTGATGGAAAATAAAGTGAAAAGGTGTGTGTAGGAGGTGAAGTATTTGTGTCTTTATCTGTAATGAGATGGCTTGACAACTACAGTCTAGCATGTATAAAGAAAGTTTTGCCTGGCTTACCATATATGTATAGTCTTGACGTGACTTTTTGTGTGTTTGTTTTACCATATGAAGAACTGAATGTGAGACACCCTGAAGTCAAGAGAGCTAGTTCTAGTGACAGCTAGCTCGAGAGATAGCCATAGGTTTTCACGGAAAATGCTAACCAGTTAATGATTCCCACCCCCCCGCTGTTTTACAGTATGTGCTTGAATAATCTCTGTTTTGGTGAACTGACATCCTGTTGAGTCCGTCTGCTCATCCTAACAATGAGAAAGTAATTAAATATATAAATATTTATGCAGTATAAAACCGTACTGCTGCTTTGTTTGCTAGTTAGCATTCTGCACTACACCATTGAGTCCATCTTCAAATGATTGATATGTTTAAGCTGCACTTATTTAGTATATCAAACTACAATTTAGTATTTCAACTTTTAAATATATTAGTCAGCATAACATAGACATAAATGAGTGGAACAAATGCGGATAAACTTAAGGTGAAAAACAAATACATTTGATACACCACTCAACTTCAGTCGACTACACAAAACGCCATGTAGGAGAAAAGAAAAAAGTAATTGATGTGAGCAGGAGGGAGGGATTAAAGAGACAAATTGGTGGCATCTAGAGTCTGTAAATGAATTTGAGCGATCAGAGAAGGAGCACAGGTGTGTTTAGTGATGATTAAAAAGCTACACCTGAGCTCTCTGATCAGAGCCGACAGAGCTGCAGTGAATTACCACACTTAATTTGATCATGCTGAAATCTGATCAACAACAACTGCAGGATAATAACCCCAGGTATTTCCAAAGGGGCAGTGTTTATAATTAAATATTAGGTATAAACACAAGATTTGCTGTCTATATCACACCTCAGATTAGTTTAGAAAATTCTAAACTTCAGTTTCTATGGCTACTCATATTGGTTTGAATTCCAACAGATAGAATGTACCGAGCACAGCTGAATGGAAATCATAGAAAGCTGGACAAACATTATTTATCTCAAATCAATAGAAACGCAAGGTCAGCCTTTTGTTGGAAGTTGTGACTGAAAAAAGTCGATGTGTATGCAGCGTGGTATTCGGAAAAAAGGCTCCTAACAGGTTTCAATGGTTTACTGAAGGACATCACACAGGGACAGGCCTCCAGGTGCATTGTGATGGACAGGAGGAGACAAACTCAGACGTAGACAGGTGACGGTCCATACAGTAAAGTACTGTTTCAGCGAGGGGCCTTTGATGCTTCCTGTACCACAGCTGACAACACTGTATTTTAGTGACAAGCAGTGCACGAGGTCAAAGGCTTTGATGTGATGCAGCATGAACACAGTGCAGTTTGTAAGAGCTATCAGGAAAACACAATGTAAATATATTTGAAAAATGAAGAGGATAATTCCCAGGGTCGTTAGAAGAGGATTTACGGGAATAACAATATAGTATCTCTTTATTTAGTATTAAGAAAACCCGTGATGTGAGACCTACACTTTCACATCTGATCAAATAAGAGGTTACACATGAAGATAAAGTTATATCTGGAGATTTTAGGTTTATTTTTGCCTCATGGGACTTCATCAAACCAAATACAGGTAATTTTTTTGGCATGCTTAAGAGTACACTACAAAAATGTATGGTTTATGGGTTCAGGAGAACAGTTTGTGTCCTTTTCACCTATAGTCATTGATAATGCTGCTATTAAAAAATAACTGGTCTTTTAAAAATAGGATTTTCATTTTATTTTGGAGCTATTTCATAGCAATTAGGTTTTAATGAACAGCCTGCTTGTCAGTGCTGTCACAATGAATCTGTTATGTATGCTACTGAGATGAATGTCTCCAAGAAACACACAAACCTCCCTCAGCATCACCTGGGTATTGACGTGTTTCCATAGAAACCCCTTCCCACTGAAATGAAAACATTTCTGAGAAAAAGACATTAACTAAATCCTCATAGATTTAACACAAAGAGAATGTATTACACAAGGAGCAAGGAGGTGCAAAGACTCCTACTCTTTTAATTGAGTGAAGAGATAAAAATGCAATATCCCCTATTGATTCCTTCCTCCCATCATCACCAGCATCATTTCTCTCACACATGTTCTTGTTCTTAATCTATAGTTGGTAAAGTTAACACAAACTGCTGAAAATGACCACACTATTCTTTCTTCACCTGAGTTGAATTTTTATGTCACAAGGACAGGTACAGGACAACTAGTACAACTCTGTACAATGATTCCCCTCTGGCTGGCAGACAACTCACTGCTCCATAGCCTCTCTGTAAACTGACTTAACATGCACTCCTTAGCATTGTACATTTACTCTATATTATTAGTGCCTTTTTGTACATTTGTATATTTCATTTCATTCATTTTATTTGTACTTTATTTTTTAGTTCTAATTATTTGTATTTGTTTTGCTTCTCTTTGTATTTCGCTGCTGCAATGCAAAAAATTCCCAGTTTGGGATAAGTAAAGTACTTCTGATTCTGATTATCCAGAGGTGCCTGTTAGGAAGTGCTTTAAAGTTTACCATATAGAAACATAAAATAAAAACACAAAGCACCGCAACTCAGCCAATCATAACTGTATGAAATATTATTGCCTCATTCATTTTCATCGCTTTCCTTTGCTCCCTGTTTATTTCTCACCTATCATCCTGAAAAGGCCGTGCTCATTAAACTCAGTGGGTGCGAGTTGGTCGACAAAGCAAAACTATCTCCTCTCGAAAAAGTAATGTAAAAACAGTCGTAACTTTTCCTTTATTTGAAAACAGTCCTTATGGTGATGAGTAACCATGCATGTCACGTTCAGCTACATCATGTAGATCTCAATGTCCTTGTACCAATCTCTTCTCTGACTCCCTGTTCAAACTTGTGATCAAAGGCCAATAATGTGACCCGCGCCTGAATATTTTATACTTGTTTGTGCTTCCTCTTCGAGAACGCCCATTGTGCATTATTCATGGGGCGAGCTCCCCATTGATTCAGCTGCTGTTTAATCTCAGCGGTGGTGCGTTATTTTCCCACGTCAAAGTCACTGTCACCCCTCCCTCGGCATCATCTGTCACAACAAATTACCTGCTCCACCCTTCGTCAGCTGAGGTGAGTTCAGGGGTACGGTGGGAAGATAAGCCACTTTTTCTCAAGCAGCAACAAGTGGGACTTGGGGCTCCAGAGAAACGTATGCAACTAGTGTAAGTGTTTTAGTTTGAGAAGGACACTGCCTTTTTTTCTTGTGGGACTTTTAATGCCTTGAGACTTTATTGTCAGAGCAATGTTTGGGATACAAATGTTTGGCACCATTTCTGTGTTGGAAATATGTTGGTTTTATGTAATACACTTTTTTAATCTAAATTCTTACATTTTTAATTAAGGGTTAGATGAAAAACAGGTGAGATTTTGTACAGGTTGAACCACCCAGCTGCACATCATATTTGAACTTGAAAATAAAAACTACACAGTGTGGTTCTCTACTATGCCAAAAGTTAGGCATATCTTCTGTGCATAAAGTGCATGAATAATGCTCTGCCTGAGACTTCAATATGATGAATTGCGTCTTTCACTTATCCGACTCATTTATTCCGAGAGGAATCGATAGCATTTTCCTCTTGCACTAAGCGCTGTGGTCTGACAGTGACCACAGCACCAGGCTGCTGATGGACTTGTGAGTGTCATTAGCTACGTGAGTACTCCCTTGCTGTTTCGTTGAGCCAACCCTTAACCTTTTGGGGGTCATTATAGTCAAATGCAGACTCAATTTGATCTTATAACTAGTGTCTGATATGAAATATTCAAGGACCCGAAGCTTTGCCAATTAGCCAAGCTGTAGGCGGTCGATGATGCTGCTATGACTGCATTCACTGTGACTGGATATGTTACCACTACTGTCAAGGCCAACAGCTAGGGGGTTGTCAGTGTCCCTCCCGGGCTGGGAAGCAAAAAGTATGTTTCTCAAAGTTTCTGTGCTTTACTTCTAATCTTAGAAGAAAAAGGAAGAATTGGACGTTGAAGGGTCACAAAAAAAAAACAAACTCGTTCATTTCCTTGTGGATGAATAGTGGACACAATAAATTGCTGAGCCATTTGAAACACGCTTGTTTTTGTGAATACACAATGTTTAATTCAACATTACTAGTTTCCTGTTTTATTTGGTAAACACATTCACTACTCTCATGTCTGGTTTCACTTCCTGTTTTTATGTTTTCCAACCTTTTTGTGATTGATTGCCCGTCCCTTACTCTACTCACCTGTGTGTACTCTCCATGCTGCCCTTGTGCCTACCTTCTGCAGCTGTGTCTAATGTGATTAGTTCTGTGTGTTTCCAGTTATTCTCTGTCAGTATGTCCCTTGCGGTAACCCGGTCAGCTTTCCCTGTGTTTTGCATTAGCTTAGCCTGCTTTGCAAGCGTTATACTCTTTTGTTATGTACACCTAGCTCCCTTTTCTTCTGTGTTTACGCCCAACTGCCTGCGTAATCCCAGACGAATTGATTGAATATGGACAAAATCAAATCACAATGACATAGTAACTACACTGTGCTAAAACAATGCTGTTCAAAAGTAAAGATTGCATTGAAAAGCTAAAGTAACAGAGGCTAGCCTGGACATGACTGTAAGGGTGTTTAAAAAAAGACTATGCATTCGAAAACTGATTCACTCATCAAGATACTTCACAATGTTGGCATGAATTATGGATAATGTTTGAAGCGAAAGTATGTCTACTTTAGCCGTTATTAGGTCAGTTAAGTCTCTGTAGCTGCCACTTTGCTATGGCAGATACAAAACAACAAACATATCCAAGTGTATATGGTGTTGCTAAGAGTGAATGTTGATTACGAATGTAAAACTAAACTTCTGTACCAACACTGGGGTCCCTTTTTACTCTTTGACTCTTTTCAACCATTGCTAATATAAAGTATAGTTTTTCCACGACTGATGAAGTTAAATGCTCATCCAGGAGATAAAATAAGCAAACATATCCACAAAGTTTATTGGGTTTTCAATGAGACGCAAACAAGCCACACATGCTGCATGAGGTTAATTTATCCCAAACAGGAAATTTGAAAGCGTTCTCATGTTTGCCTAATATTCTGTTGACCTGAAGTAGGCAAACATCGTGCGCCCAACAGCTGTAATTTACCTGTGATTTTCTGCTATTAGTGTCACAAAGAAACGGAGAATGCTTGAACCACCAAAAGGGTTAAATATTGCATTAGTGTTTGTCAAAAGTTCAGAGGTGACTTTTGTCTCTTTGTTGTAAAGTTTCTGATTGGACTACACATGTCTGTTTATTTTGGATTCAGACACTTTTTTCTGTCCCAGCAATACAAGAAAAGCCCAGACTCTACATGCGTCATTCACATCCAAATATAGTTTTCACAAAATAACACCTTATTAAAAAAAAGAGTATCCTGTCAATGTAGCCTCTGGTATTTCCGAGGATAAAAGAGCTTTATGACAGAAATGTCAATATATACTAAATATTTCATCTGTTTGACGTGACCACTGAATAGTCATGTAGCGGGTATAATCTCTCTGGAGTAAAATGTACGACCAAATTAGCAGTTTGATTTCCATATCAAAAGATGGTAGTTTCACAGCTCAGGATTCGGGCGGGGATGAATCTATTGCAAAAAGTACAGGGAAACAGACAGAAGCATCACTTGCCTTGTTCTGTGTGGTTTAAATAGAGTGTGAATATGGTGTGATGACATTTATTCAAACCCTGTTGTTTTCACTTCAGCCCCAGCATGTGACATCCTGTAATATTGGGCTCATGGCAATGTAACAGGTTTTATATTAGGTTTAATGCATAAGGGATCACACATGACTCTCTGAGTAGATACTCGTCTATTTCCTCACTTCATTTAGGATGTTTAAGGCATGTTTCATTCTTCATGAAATAAACAGTAGTTGTGCTGGTGTCTGTGACTTGGGGGGAAGATGTTTGTTGCGGCTCTATCCATGACTTATAGTTTTACAATGAGCGGTTTATTCCTTGTTCATTATGATCTTTATCTTTATATGATATTTGTCAAACATCACATTGCCTCTGCCATTGTTTTCTCACATGTAACTCTTTAGATGTCCATTTAGTAGATCATTTAATATCTGTCACTTTATATGGTTATCAACTGAGCTCAGCTCAATAGCATGTGGTCACTTAGCGAGAGCTTCATAAATGCTTAATAAGTGGGGTCATGAGGCAATAGAGTCACATTATTGATTTATTATGGTCCTGCTGTCTGAGTGATGATCAGACGCTGTCCAAACAGTAATTGTTTTGTCTAACCCCGCTCGCTAAAAGTTACTGGGAATTCAATAAGTATTGATTTCATATTCAAGTGTATAATAATTTCCAAATCTGTCATTGAGAGTGGCTACTAACTTACACGTTGTCAGTACTTAAAAAACTGCAATTCTCTCTGCAATGCTTAAATTGGATTTCCTCAGCTTGGATTTATTTGAAATAGTTTAAAGATTAAATGTTTGATCTGCTACTTTTAGTGCGTGTGATCTTCTCTCGTTTTCTTTCATCTCTTCCTCCTTTTGGGTTTTTAGTGCTACCCTACAGAGCACTTGAAATCCATTGGTTTGAAAGTTTAACCTAAAAATCCCATTTAACTTAAATAAATGTATACTAAGGTGAAAGATTTCCCAAATCGCTCTACCTTTACTAGCTATTGATGTGGTAATTCACGATAAAAACTGTTGTTTTTTAATGAGACTACATTCATTCAGTATCATTGTTTAAAGTGTTGGCCCATTGAGGCACTTTAATGTAACTTTAGTCATACTGTTATAGAGCAATGATTCTGTTTAATATAACCGATTTATCTTCTAGTCCTTTGATAGCCATTAGAATATCTGAGCTACTGCATACATCTTTGTAGGGCCACATTATATACCACTATTAATTATTGTATTTGTATTAGTAAAACATTTGTTCATAACCAAATTTGTTCCTACCAAATCACATGAGATCAGTAGCAGTCCTGCATCATCACTTCTTACTGTCAAGCGCATCATAACCACTTCACCCATCAAAAATATTGCCTTTGGTGTGTTGCCTTATGGGAGGTTTCCATTCTCCTGCCATGCTGCGGCCATGATGCATATTTGTGTGTGTGAGTGTGTGCAAAGTATCGGACCGGTCATTGATTGGTGACAAGTTGTGGATGCAGAGGACACAGTCAGGCCAAAGGATAAGAAGCTGAGCTATAGTCTGAGCACAGGCTGTCAGTGACCTTATAGCAGGAAACCTGCAGAGAAAGTGAAGCAGCCTCTGCAGCGCCGTGCTCAAGACCTTGATAGTCGCTGAGAGGAAGGGGGGGAGGGTACTTTAGTTTGTTTTTCATGTCAGGTAGTATCCAGGGACGCGCCTGGTTGTTTGATAATTGCACTCTCCACCTTGGTGAAGCTTTAATTACTTTACTGTGAAGCTCATTGTGCTTCTTTGTCGCTTCATCTTTTAGCAAGTTGTTGGATTCAAAGATATGCTAATGTTTTGAAATAAAACCCTGGGTACTTTTCTCAGCCTCATGAATAAAAACCAACACTAAATGGCCTAGTTGTCCCTCAGACTTGGGACAATAGTGATACATCTCAAGCCGCCGTAGCCATGGGAGCGTGTGTGGAAACAAGTTACGGCTTCACTACTTTGCTGTCTTGTAATTGCTCACACCTCTGACTCATGTTTAGATATACACACATTGACATATGTTGCAGTCTGTGTATGTCTCTGAACAACCTCTTCCCTGTGCTCTTCAAACACGGACCATCTCAAATTTCATAATCCCGCCGTCCGTATGTATGAGCATGCCCCCGGTCGAGCCTGAGAGAGCCAGCGGACAGCAGATCTCGTTGACTGTTCACACGAGTCTCTCAAAGCAAAAGCAATTTAGTTTTTTATATTCTGGGACGTGATGAATGTATATTGTGTTAAATAATGTGTTGAGAAACAAGATTGAGTGTCAGTGAGTATTGTACTGGTGTGTACACTACATACAAGACAGTAGGCTTGTTATCTTGTATTTATTTCATGTAACACTATTTTGTGCAAAACCAAAGTTTGCATGAATTTATTTGGTAGCCTTGTGTATTCATAGAGCACGATTTAATATGCTGTAATCCATTACTTGCTGCAGGGTGTTGCCCTGAATGAACTGAAGTCCTCACTAATAAGAATCAAAGATACAAAGAAACAGAGAGAAATCAATGTTGGCCAAGCTTTGAGAACAGCGAGAAAGAGCTTTGGATCACTCAGCTTCAATTTTCTATGCAAAGCAAAGCAAAACTTGACATAGCACATAAACGTCATTTACAATTCTATTGAAGCGTCCGTTCGAATCCTTGCGTATTTATGACTTGCAGCGTTCTCGACAACCGCTCATCCAAACAACACTCGACCTTGAGTTTCCTTTGGTCCTCAGCAATACATCCGCCAAGTTCAAAGTAAATGGGATATACTGTTTGGAAAAAATGAAGGAAATGCATAAATGCAGAAAGAGACTTCTTCCATTTTAGTTAAAAGCTCCGTTAACTGCACCGGCACACGTGACATGACCATTTTGAGGATTGCCTTCACCATAGTGTTGACAACAGCTGAACTTTTTTGCTTTTTAAAACTTCTCCAAAGCATTCAACAGACCCTCAGAATAAACCTGTAGAATTAGACGTGATAACAATTTAGGTTCTGTTGTGTTCTTGACTGCCATAAGGACAAGGAATCATGCAGAGTGACTCAAAAGGTGTTGATTGTGCCTGGTGGGTCTGAAAAATATGTGCGGGGTCATTTGCATTTAATCTGTTTTTCGAGACATTTCAAAACTGTGTTGAGTGGGGAAAGGTGACATTAACCCGACACCTCTTTTGCTCTATGTGCTTATGCTAATGGTTAAAGTTAAGTTCTTAAGACAAACCGTAATTTTAAGGACATTTTTTGGGTATGAAACTATATTATGAAGTGCTTTCTATTTCATATTTCAAGAAACAACTATATATTTCCACTCCTAAAGATGATATTGCATAATCCTCACTTTCCTCATTTGCTTTCTGATCATGTTCAAAGAACCACTCTATAAAACATGCACACTTTGCTTCCCCCTCATTCTTTTTGATGTAGAGATGCTGCTCTGTACCTCTGCCTTGTTAGCTTACGTGTGTTTTAATTGCTGATATCACAGTCACACTCCTGCAATTGTTTGCTTTCTCTCCATGTGTGAGTACACAAAGAGCCTTATACACATGCTGGGATATAACATCAACCTACAATGTTTAGTTTAGAAAGAAGCGCTGTTTTTCATGATAACTTTGATAGAAGATATTTACCTTTCAGCCCCATTTTGACCAGACATACTTGCATAGTGTGAGTGGGAGGAAAAAATGTTGGATCGCTCCAGAGGTGTTTCAAGCTCCTTTCACCTACTGATTTCTTCCCTGGTATTGTAGTCTTGTCAACACATACAGAGGGAAGGATGCACCTATGGGAGCAGAGAGGATATAGGATTATTAAGGCTTTGAGTCAGGTGCTGACCTAAAGCTAGAGATTTGAAACTTGAAATGAGAAAGGATGCAACTTGACTTGTGGGAAAAGCAGGTCTCCAAAAGCAGAGAGACATTACTCAGCCTTTGTCAGAAGCAATTGAAGCTTGTATTTATTATTGTCTTTCTTTTTAGACTCATACTGAAGCTTTTTCCTGGATAACACTAAACTGGCAAAATTTCAACCAGCATCTTTTCCTCGGTGTTGAAAACAGTATGTGGATATCTTGAAGTGTCCCATCTTAATTAACACATGTACTCCACTTCCTCTCAAACCTTCTGCTTCGACACGCCCGCGTCTCTTGTAGTGCAATTATCTTGCCGCCTTCCATATATCTCTTTGGCATCATGAGGGCTTTTTCTCTGAATGTGCCTTGAATCAACACTTCATGTTTGTCAGTGGCACTCTTTTGGAGACATCATTTTTGGTCTGTTGACTGTTTTCTGCTCTCTTCTTTAATGAGTTTATGGTGGATTCACATGACCTGAGCATTGATAATGTTGCTGACAACTGCAGTGTGTGCGCTGAGGCTAAATTTAGAGTATTAATTAACCAAGCTTTCACTCGTGCTGTGGTTCTTCTTGCAGTTTGATTTGTGTGTGTGTGTCATCCAGTGGAGATTCCTCCTTGCTCTCTATGCCATTTGTGTGATACGGTGCATTATAAAAGACACTGTATCGAGTGTATTATTGGAATTTAAGACTCCCTTTTGTCGTCATTTTTGTTTTTAAGGTTCTCAAACTCAACGTTACTTTTTTTTGTTCCATTCTGTTTTTTTTTTAACACCCTGGTATGGGGGTGTATTGATTAATTGTTGCTTAGCGACAATTTGTCATAGCCATCTGGGTTGCTAACAATCCCGTCAGTGTCATATGTCCAATCAAAGCCTGGACCAAGTTAATTAACTTAAAGAGCAGATCAGATTAAATATCAGGTCCACAGTCTTATATGGCAAGAAAGGGCCAACAAGAGGCAATTATAACATCTCAATTTGCACCAATCAGCAACGAGACAGAATCGTGACTCTCATGCCAATGGTCTGCAATGATTTCTGTAAAAGAGATTCCCTCCTTTTTTATTATTTGTCCCAGCCTTATTGATTTCACCTTTACCCCGTTAGCCCTGCAATCACCTGAACTTTTGTGCACCTGCACTTTATTCCCTCGTTAGTCCTGCCTGTTGTCATCTCTGTGAGCATAGATTAACTTTGACACTAAGTACTGTTAAACACCAGCTTCCTTTCCCATGGCTTTAAGCAACTGCCGTCTCGAAAGGTGGTACTGCTCATGCAACATTCCAGGAAAGAAGTGGAAACTACACAGACTAGCGCATACTGTCGCCATCAAATGAACATTACCACACCCTTGCCTTGTGCATTTCTCTGTAAATCTGTCTGACAGTGGGTCACTCATTCTCTCTCCATTCTCCTCTTATGATTGCAATCAGTTTCCATACGTAATCTCTTTCTCCTCCCTAGAGATACCGAGCAGATAGAGCAATGTGTGTCTCCATCCCTGTGTACATGTTAGCAGCATCTGTTCCATCTCTGCTGGCTTATTAGTTAATGAATAAACAAACAGTCACCAGATTTGTCAAGGCTTTGTAAATCGAGGAGAAATTTAGCAACCCATGAGACACTTATTATATCGCTCTGCAGTGAAATATTAGGGTATATTCAGGAAAGTTGTTGAAAATGAGATGGTTTTACTTTTTAGGGCGTTACATTTGGTCACTATAAGTTTTACATTTAGAGCAACAAAGATTCTGCCTGTAGGGTTACAACCCATTTACAACATCATATATCTATATGCTTATGTGAATGAAAGAACAGATAGTTCTACACTTTTTATTCTATTGATTTGTATTGAGCGACTGGTGTTTTAGTATCATCCAAATATGATCTGTGTTTCTGAATGATCTTATTGTTTCAGGATCTTCATTCATTATATTTCTTGTTTGACTGTTCAAGGAACTGCAGGATGTAGATTTATTTTATTTTGTCAAATGACAGTTGTATGGTGCTTATTTTAATCCAAATCATGATTACAAAAGTATTTTAATATGCCATCGCTTCATTTGACATTGTGGCTCAGGGTAACAGTAAGGGGTCATTTTGCGATGATATGAAACAAAGGTCCCCCAGGACTTTTCCAAAGAGCAAATAAACATCCATCCCAGTCCAGTCTCCACACAAACACACACTCAAAAACACACATATTGGTGATATGTTAAGTGTATACTAAGCATATAAATTGTGACTCACCTCTTCGTCTTCCACTGAGTCCTCTAGAGACGAGGGGTGTTTCACTGTTCTAGCAGTTTTGTCCAGTAATAGATGTTCATTAAAATCCAATTGCTATATTACTGTTTTTTTGTTTTCTGCATGTAACAAGCACAATGAAAATGTATTCAGTGACTTGAGTGCATGATTCAATGCTATTGTCTCTGTGGACCTTTAAAGTGTTTTGGCCAAAAACTCTAATTAGTGTCAGATTTCCACTGTAGATTAATTGACTCCTTTTCTTCTCCCCCCACACACAGACAGGCTCTCTCTAATGAGGCCTGTCTAAGTCTGGAGGAGGAGAAAAGAGAAGGAGTACAGGTGGCAGTTCTCTAATTATGTCCCCAGTGGATGACTACATTACCCAGGTACCCCAGGCCTCTGACAGGTGGGTGGGTGGATTGGAGATGGACCATCACTGGGATAGATGACAATCTTAATGAATCATTTCCTCAGTTATATCATTACAGAAGAGAGTTGCCTAATGTTTCCATCCATTACAGTGGTTCACTTGGCAGAAGCACTGGTCATATATTACTTTAGTTACATTATTAGCTGTAAGTGTTATTTAAGCACCACAGATGATACTCTGTAACTTTCTATTGTCAAAACTGCGGAGTAACATACAAACTATTTGTTTTTTGACCTTTTAACTCAGGATTATCTCTTTTGACAACTTGAACATGTGCAAAGAAAACATTTATCCTTTTATTGCGCTTACTAAAAACAGTATTTTACTGAGAGTATATTTAATACATGACATCACTTCCATGCCACACAACCTCCACTAATAATATTAATTTAAACAATACAACCTTAAAATGTGGATGCAATTGTGCTAACACATAACTAACTTTCTACGTTTGCTAACGTAAGCTAGGTATGCTTACTTTGTTAGCAAAGTCACGTTAATTATAGCAGGAAAATGTTCTCTCTCCTAGTACTTTATCAAATATGTATAAAAGATAACGGTTTAATTTTCCTGTCTCCAAAAGTATAGTGATGTTTCACTTTTTAAATACATACTCCTTGACGTATGTCAACCGTACATGTATTTTCCACATCTGGATTGGAAACCCTAAAATGTCCTCATCCTTGGACTTTCCCCTTGTTTGAAAAAACAGTAATGTCATTTTGAAACGGTCACGAGAGCAGGCCGAAACCTCCTTGGCAGTGATTTGTGTGGAGGGAGTCAGGTCCCATCTGTTCCCTGTCCACGGGGGATGTTTAGTTCGCCAGCCAGTCTCCACCACCACCACACTCCCCCTTCATATCTCCACTCCTCCTTAACACCCAGAGAGAGGATAATTAGAACAGGGAGAGGGTGCCCCGCACATCACCGGGCAGCATGCGTGTCTGAGCTCCCGCCTCTTCCCGTCTCGTCCCCTCACCCACCCTTGTCATAAAGACTAAGGGCCTCAGCTGGTCCCATGACATCAAAGCTACCAAGGTATTCTTCAAATGCAGATACGCTGTTTGACTTGTGTCCCACTGACTGTTGCTTCAGTGCCTCCTTCTTTTTAATCTATTACAATCACATTTAAGGAGTCATTCTGAACAAATAACATGGCTAGTGTCATCTTCAGGATTTGTATTACACTTGATTCCTGCAGCAGGGAATCCTGACACATATTGTCCCATAGGTTGGAGGACTTGTTGCAGTTTTACAATGTTGTGGGCACCAAAAATACAACTGTAGGCATCTATTTTATATAAGAGCATATGCGTTAGAGATCAATAACATACTATAGAGATCCTAATAACCTTGGATACTTAGGCCCCAACTACCTGAATAGCTCAATACAATGTAAAGGTAGGCGAGAAATCATGACTCTAGTGTAATGTGAATTAAGTGACCATTAAACAACCTGTGAAGAAGTGTTGCTGCATCTTTGTTTGTCATTGTTTCCATTTCATTATGCACAACCAATATTTAGCTGCAACCTTTAGGCATTATAAATTGGGATGGTCACGATGCTTATTTTAGTTTGGGAGTCGGTATAAACTCTTTGCAAAGAAGGAACTTTGTTCTCTGCACTGTATGTATTTTGGAACCTTTCACTGTTAATTATTCAGGGGTACAAATGCAATAAGGCCAAAACACAGCTTGAAATATCTCACTGAAAACATTCATTAAAGGGAGAATCTGGCAAAGGATGCAGCTCTTAAGAGTAGTTTTTCTGTTATTTTTATCCAATGGCTGAGAGCAAGTTGTCAAACCAACTTCTCTTTAAGTGCCATCAGAATCAATACAAATCATTTCAATCGGTTTCTCCCCTGACAGCAGCTCGGATGAGCCTTTCTGTAAACAGTAACACTGTGAGTTGTGACTAAGAGGCCACCACGATTTGTGTCTCGCCCCTCCCTGATGACGTCTTTCATTACCTCCCTGCACCTCTCGGCCCGCAGAGCTCTGACAAATGTTAATTCTTTATTCAGAGTTAGACTGAGCAAAGTAATTTATTTCAGCTTGTTGAAAACCAACTCATTGTCTGGCACGGCTACAGCCTGCATTGATCCAGTCAGAGACCAGGGGCTTAAAATTTCCCGACTTAACAGTGTGACCAGATGTTCCGGTGAACGTCTCACATTTGCAGTGTAACAGATGAGCTCCGGCATCACACTCTCTGCCA
Source organism: Eleginops maclovinus (assembly GCF_036324505.1). NCBI lineage: Eukaryota > Metazoa > Chordata > Actinopteri > Perciformes > Eleginopidae > Eleginops > Eleginops maclovinus. Next base: position 5,269,010 of record NC_086369.1, read on the forward strand.
GCCATGCTGAGACACACCCACACAAGCGGAGGAAAAACTCCTAATGGTCTCTCCCTGTCTGAAACTGAAACTCCACATACTCAGCCTGAAGAACACCATGTAATGAGATTTGCATGTGTTCCTTCTTCTGAATACTCAATAATGGTGTATTGTCATTTTGTTCACCCTTTGCAATATTAGTGTTACAGAGAGGGCCAATCACCATGTATGTATTTGCCACATTTTTTACATATCTTATCCTGTCCTGCTAGTTAATTTAGAGCAGACTGAATAGTGTGCGTGAGGGGAGGGTCTGTCTATGGGACTCAGGTCAGACTTTCATTAGAATATTGATTCAGACAAAGAATGGACTCAGGTCAGCCTGGCACCGAGACTCTTCTCAGGATATTATTTCACACAAAAAAACAGAGAAACAGATCAGACCAGAATAGGAGTATTCATTTTCGCTTTTTAATTGTATTGTTGGAAAGCTCAGTATTGAATGGTGAATAGTTTTTAAAAGGGATTCACATTATACGAACAGAAAAGTAATTCTTTAAAAAGACATGCAAAAGCCTCTAGTGCTTCCCGCTCCTCAATATTAATAGAGCATTCAGTTGAAAGTGTTTATGTAATAAAGGTGCTGTTAAAGTATTCTTATTTACTATACCTTCTGTTTTTTTTTACTTGCAAAGTTCATAGAAAACCGAGTCAGTGTGAAAGAGGTGTAAATTAGATTTTGTGCTAGTGTGATAACTGCTCAGGGTTCATTCATTTACACTCGTTCACTTTTTACAGCACCATCTCCCCCTGATTTTCACACGCACACCGACCTGCATCTACCTACACGCCTACTCACCTACACACACATACAATGAAGGATGGAAACAAGCCCAGAGGTCAGAGGAGCATTGGAGACACAGAGGAAAAGAAGCTTTGAGTCACTCTCCACCTCCAGTCTTTCTACATCCTGCTGCTCCTTCGTACCTGATGGGGACACCTGACTGTTTGATGTGTGTGACAGCAGTACAGAGAACACCACACCCTGCTGTTCTGATCTGGTCTAATCGTGGACCCACCGTCACGCTCTCCTGCCGGTCCGCATCCTGTCACCTGCTGGGGAAAAGGTCAAACCAGGTAACATCACAGATCACAAGGCAGGTACCTCACGAGTATTTCTACCGTCCCAAACAAAACATGGTTGCAGCAACACTCCGCCCACTTACGTCTCCCTTCTCAGTGCATGTTTCAAATCCACGCCTTCAAATCGAGCTGGATGATGCAGGCTTGAAGCCAAGATGGCAGTCATACATGTAAAGTGTTAGAGCCCATGCAGAAGTGTCTTTAAAGGCATTGGCAGTGGTACATTTCAGAGAATGATAAAAAGGATTTTATGAAGGGAGGAAATGCAAGGTGGGAAGAAGTATCCAATGCGAAAAAATTGTCACAAACTACAATTTCAGCAAAACAAATAAGGTCTAACCTGGAAACTGGCATTTCGCTACAGAATTATAAAACAAACCTGCTGTATAAGAAAGTAACTGAAAAAATAGAATAATAAATATGATTTATTGTACAATCTAAAGCAAGAAGAAGCACACAATAAATTGAAATCAAGCGTGTTGATTTCATACACTGTTCGTAACTATGCCTGCAAAAAGTGACGCAAATAATGCAACCACAAGAAGTGCTTTATTCCAACCACTATTAAAAATCAACTTGACCTACCAACCTGAAACACCGTTAATCATTTACTATTGTACTCCATTGTCTTTGGTGTCGTCATAAATACCCTCTTAGTCAGACACCATTGTTATGCTGATCAAGTACTAGATGCTGTTGTTTTGAATCAACTTTGAAATGCAGGTCCTATTGTTAAATAAAAGACCTAGGATTCCTTTTTAACCTCTTTTGTGACAAAGGAAATTTAGGTTGAGCCGTCTTTTAACACGCACAGTCCCCACCAGCTCTAAATTACTGCCAGTCGACAACAATACAATGCTGCTATCTCACGACGTAGATAATGAAAATAATAGATTATTAAAAATCTATTATTATAACAATAGGTTGTTTTTTTTAAAAGCGTGATATAGCAGCATCCTTTCACTTTCTGAAACATAGTGCTATAGCCATGCTAGCTTTGTGAAGTTGGCACAGTGGTGCTGTGAGCTACATGCTAGCTGGTATGTTAACCTTGTTAACTATAAAAGTTTAGTGTGTTTGTAGCTGTCTAAAAACATAACTACATGTTTAGCATGGCTTAAAAATGGGAGATCTATTTTTCTGGAATAGTGGCAGTAATAAATGTAGCTCAGATATTCCAATACCTGCATATATTCGGCTAGTTTACCACCAAAGCGCTAACAATACTCTGGCCCCAAAAAACACCAGAAACTTCCCAAACAAAGGCTGCAAAATTAAGTTTTTATATAAATTGTGAAAGGTCTCCAATCTATGGGTGAATAGTCATGGCTAAATCCCTGAGCTCTGTGAAAGGGGAGTGTGAAGGCATGTGGTTAAAAGCCCAGGGGGGGAGCTGGGTGATGGCAAAGATGAGACTCCAGCACGGTCAAGGCCATGTTCCCAGAGGAAAGGGTATTAGAGGCTTAATTCACAGAGCCTTCTCACGGCAGAGAAAGGGATAGGAGCAATAAGAGCTGTTGAAAATGAGACACATACATATTGCTTGACCTCACAGGAGCATATAACTTTCACATGGTGAGGTGTTACTTTGTATTGAGCCTGGTTTGTCCGTATTAAGTATCAAAGAGAAGAGGAAGGATGCTGAGTTAATATCAGCCTACAGTGAAAATTAAAACAATTATAGGTTCTACCTCAAGAAAAATCTTAAATGAGTCAAACCACACTTAAGTCATAAAAGCCCATTGTTGGATGAATTCATAACGAATGCAAACATATTTGCTGTGTAATAAAGTTATATTACATTTTATAGTGCTATCAAACAACAGGGCTTATCCATGTCAGTTTGATCATCTCCACTGAAGTCAGTTTAATGATCTCCTCCGCTCTGGTCTTGTTGTGACCCGTCTGTCAAAATTCAATTAATTTGTCAGAGCTTATTCGCCTGTCAGTGCATTGCATTTTAATAAAGCTGGAGGGCTTTGATAAGACCTTGCTTTAATTGACGGGGACCAAGCGATAAAGTTGGCTTTATTTATTTCCTCTTTTTGTTTTTGTTATTACAGTCGAGAATTCTCCAGTGCAGATTAGTCAGTGAAATGAGGATGTGCTCTTGAAGCCCTCCTGATATTGGTTTCAGTAAGTGCTCTTAGTTCAACTTCCCTGGGAATAGGACGGTGGCATCCCAACGCTGGGACTTGAGTATGTTCCGTCTCGGTCAGGCAGGTATTCTGAGCTGACATGTCTCTTTTCCATCAAACCAGCACATCTGGCCCTCCTGGAGCTGGACTCAAATGTCATCCACAGCCCCCTACAGAGTGATGCAGACCCTGTGTCGGGTTACACCACCACATATTGAAGTGTTTGAGTGTCATTCTTGTGTTGCTGCCCACTGTGATGCCAATGGGATACTAACCACCTCAGCATCCCTTTTAAGAATCCTCATAGAACATGTTGTCATGATTCAAACAGGTTTTTTTGTCCATTTTGTGCAGCTTCAGTTTTGATTCCTACTAATGTAACAAAAGATAGAGCTGCACACCTACTATTGCCAAAGCATTACTGTGACTCACCATCCTGACAGCTAATCAGATAACTACACATCTAGAGTTGCTTTCAAGGGGTTGTTGCTTAGAATAACACCCCCCCCCCCCCCCAAAACAACAAACAAACATAAAGTATATAATTTAATATAGAACTATTAGTTAATATGACACATTAATAGGACCAGCACAACATTTATGAACTGCAGACAATGTTTACGAGTCCCAATGTATTGCAGAACTGAGCTGGTGTTTCTTTTTCGTGATGATGTCCTTGCTTGAGAAAAATGCAACCTGTGATAAGTGATCTCAATCAAATACTGCCTCGTATTAAAAGGGAGCAGTATCACATTTCCTTTGTGGAAAAAGTAAGTCTCTTGTGACTGATGACATTATTAGTTTGTGATTTGATGTGCAAGAAACATTTTACAGTGGAGCTAGTTTGAACTGCTTTATAATTAAAGATGGATCGTATAGTCCAGCAGTGGCTCAGTAAGTAGGGGCTTGGACTGGGAATCGTAGGGTCGCCGGTTCAAGTCCCTGAACAGACTTGAAAAAATATGGAAAGTGGACTGCTACTTGGAGAGGTCCCAGTTCACCTCCTAGGCCCTGCTGTGGTGCCCTTGAGCAAGGCACCGAACACCTCCAATCCCCCCTCCCCATTGCTCCCCGGGCGCTGCACAATAGCTGCCCACTGGTTAAATGCAGAGGACCAATTTCACTGTGTGTGCTCTGCTGTGTGCATGTATGTGACTAATAAAGAGGGTTTCATCCTCCGATTCTATCTTCTATACAGGTTTTACAAATTACGGTTCGGTTTCCTATAGTCAGGATAACTCAGTCTCTGCTGCTTCAAATCTAATTACTTGTTTAGAAGCTCTCTCATGAGACCTATGGATTTATTATGGAGTACATCAGTTTGAGTCTATCTTGACTGAAATTGACAGAAGAAGATTGTTTTTCACAGAACTCCTGAAAAAAAGTGAATATTTTCAGTTCGAAATTGTCTAAAATGTTTCACAACTACTTAATTCACTTTGAACCGTTGTGTTCTCAAGCAAGGTTGGTAATTGCCCTGGGACAATAATACACACAAGCCGCTTGATCCCCTCTATGTTTCATTCACCTCTGCACTCTTTCTTTTCTCCTGCCCATAGAGACTTGATTGAGTAGTTCTGAGACTGGCCTTGACAGGTTAAGTAGGGCACGAGACGCGGCTCACTGCAGGTCTCGGCCCGCTGCTAGCTCATATTACCGGATACATCTGTTTGAAGACTTTTTTCAAGGCCGATAAGTCAAGTTGTCACAGGCACTTTTCCCCAGGTAATGTCTCATTTTGTATACAGAACATCAAGGAGGACTTTGGGTTTGGCTGCAGTGTTTGCAAATGGGTTTTCAACAGAACTGCTTGTTCTTTCGTGCCCAAATAGACTCTGGCGTGTCTGGATAATGACTGCCACATTTTAAGATTCATGATAATTCTATACATATTATGAAATCCCACGCAGGGATGTGGTGTTTCCCCTAGGCTAATCGTCTAATCGTTTGATGCAGAGTGCTCTTGCCTTGTTTAGACATCTAATAAAAAAACTGTAATATGCTTGTATTTCCAAAGCAGATAATGCTGCAACCTGTATAATGCATGTGTTCATATCATTTAAATCATTTTATTTTTAGGACTTTCTATGACTTTTATTGGCACCATTTATTTTGTATAATAATGAGGCAAAATTCCAAAGATATTCAGCAACATTTGTTTTGCTTAACACAATGAGGCATTTTATTTGATTAAGGGAATTCAATTATTTTCCCATGAAATTAGAATATCTAACGTAGTACACAGTTAAATGCATTTAGTCTACATATCTATCTGCATTTGGATCCTGCTGGCTGTTAAATCGATGTAATAGAAATATAGTACAATATTTACATTTTAAAGGTTGAAGGTGTTTCTCTATCGGACCTCAAACAGCAAGTCACATAAGGAATAAGGAATGGAAACTCTTGAGTACCATTAAATCATTAAATCTTCATCACTTCCAGATTGACCAAAAGTTAGTGTTAGTTGTAAGAAGATTCATTCTGAAATATATAAAATCACCTGGAGGTGTAGTGGGAATTTAGACCAGAATAATATCCATCGAAAATTCGCAAAGAAAATAAATATCGCCATGGATTTAAACAAAAGTAGTCCAAAGAGTCATTTCTGAAATCACCATAGCCAAAGCAGCAATAACAACTAGCACAGGGTCAGAAGCAACAAGGAGAAACAGGCAGAAGAATTAGTTAGGCATTAATGCAGGAACACTCTACCATCCCTTTTCATCTTATATAAGCTTGCAAAACTGAGTTTGGACTTGATTGACAGAAGGGGCAGTGGTTCTTAGTGGACAACACTTCATTTAAGATCAAAATAAATGCCAAAGTGACCCAAAAGGTGCTTTGTTAAGGTGTGTGTTGGTTACTTTGTGAGGGAGAAGACCTGTAATCATTACTGAGTCCTTGTGGAAATCCCGTGTTTGCATGGGCATCAATCATGTATTGATTCGAGTTTGCTCAAAGACGGGTGGCTGCAGCATGTGAGCAGAATCTCTGAGGTTCTGTGCCAAACTTGCTGCGCCTTGTCCAAACTTTGAGCTATGAAAAGCTTTCGGTGTGAGGCTATACGCATCACTTTATTACAAGTATCAAACTGAATCGATGACATCGAAAAAAGCTCAAGTCAAAACTATTATTTTTTGTTAAAGCAGACATTAGCTTTAGTGCAACATCTTCACCTAAAGCTAATGTTTTACTTGACTGAATGGTGTCCGAAATATTTCCTGCGTGTCTGTCTCCCTCTAGCTTTCAGGGACGTAGATGTGCATCTAATAAGCATAAGAGCGTAGGTTGAAGGTTGAGTCATTTGTTCTCCTTTATCCCCCCTTTAAGGACTCTTCAGCCCATTGAAAGACACTTTCTAATTATATTTCCCTTCCAATAGATGGATGGAAAAGACAATGGCAGCTGTATTCATTCCCTCCTAACTGTTTAAGGATATTTGTTTATTTTAAAAATAAACCTTGCATGAATTAACTAAATGTTTCTAACATAAGTCAATATTTTCAATTTGTCTCCAGGGTGTCCTATTTTCATTTATTAACTCATTTCTGCTAATGCCCTTATATATTGTTGCATGAATGGTCACATCAAAGGAAATACAATAAGCTCTCCATCAAAATGATCGCAAGCTGTTAAAGCAGTGGCTCTTCGTGGAGAAAGTAGTAGCTGCATACTAAATGAAAACAGTTCACACTGATCACACTGATGTGCCTTTGTTGACAGATGGAAAATGTATGGTACATGTTTTATTATAATGATCATAAGCTGTTTGAACAAACAGGGTGCAATACAGTTATTTTTCCAAGAGATATCATCTGAAATATCATTTGTCACAGACATAATTTGTAAGCCTTATAAAATAGAAATGAAATTTGGTGAAATTAAAGATTTTCTGTTGTGATGACTGCTGGCTATGAGAAAAATTCAGTCAGTTATTCACATGAGTCGGCATCAAGTCAACACCAGCCTGACTCATCTGATTATTTCTGTAAACTATTTAGCACAAACCGAGTCATTCAATAATGTGATAGCCTCCAGCTTTGATTGTTCAGAATTTTATTTTATGTAAATAAGTTATTGTGTTAGTCAAAATGTCTGTTACCATCTGGTTGAATGTCATTTCACATCCAGTATTCATTTCCTCTGGCAATTCTTGGACAAATCAATGGGTTTCATATTTTGTGGTCACATTTATAATTGCATGTCCCTTGACATGCTTTGGTGCACAAAATCCCCTAAAGTAAAGTACACCGTATACATCTTTCCTCCAGATCAACCTGTATAAGCATGTTTCTGATCTGATGCCACCATCAACATATTCAACACATTATGACTGTCCTTTCCACAATTGATAAATCAGGTTTTTAAACATGTAAGATTAAAGCACAGAAGCGTATTAGTATAAGGGTTTGGTGAAATCATAGTCGTTTTTTAACATTAGAACTAGGGGGTAATTGTTACCCCCCATACAAACAGCTGTATAATACTTCACTATAACTTGGCATCACAACCGGTTATTAAGCAAAGCCTATTGTTTAGGTTTCCTTTGATAAGCAGGGTCATATCATATCATCAGCTGAAGCTTGCTAGTTTCGATATCTGTGCTGATGCTGGTGCAAAACGGGTCAAAATGACCCCCCTCGAAGGTTGCAGTGTTAAGCAAATGTTTACTCAGGATTCATGTTGTACACAATGGCAGGGGGGCTTCTTAATCTGGCGGAGCCGCTGTTAAGGCTGTCAGATTTGGAATCCCCCCCTGTAACTTGCATTTTTGTTGCTAAATTAACTAGTATGGTGTCCGGCTTCATCAAGGATGCACTATGAACCACATGGTTCATGTCATGGTCCGATCATGTTGAAGAAACCGGATATGAGCAGTGGTTTTCCATGAAGTTGTGTTGACCTGTTTATCCATCCCAACTTCCTCCCTCTGTGCTCTTTGTGGAGCAATAACAATGTCACACAAGTTCCTCCTATCCTCCCAGTGGACAACTGTACTACGTCACTGGAGGGCTTTGTCACTTCACAGTAAATGTATGACGTTTTTCAGACTCTTGCTAAAACGACTGATGGTCCATCAGTGGGACAGTGTTATTTATTTCTGAGGGTCACTTTTTCATAAAGGGGGGGGGGGGGGGGGGGGGGGTATATTTCCTTATCTTTTTCCTCTATCCCTGCCCTTGTAGTCAGTTTCCATGTAAGTCCCTCCTCTCTAAAATAGAGCACCAGAGCCCTGGAGAGCGGATGCTGAAGTGACGGCATGTCATCGCTGTCCCATATCAGTGACTCACTGAGGCCTGTGTGCCCCAGCCTGTCACCGGCCTGTCGCTCTCTCTTGCTGGGCCAGTTGGCGGCACGATGTCTCACCACCTCGGTGTTGTTAACGCCAGCTCATAACAATCCTCCCTGTATGCACATTTTCACAAGAGGAAGCACCTCTAACATTCCGTTCTCTCTCCTCATGACAGCACCCCTTCAACACAAGTCTTGAACTTCAGCATAAAACAGAAAGACTGCATTCACTGCAAAAGCATAACTCAAGGAAATGTGTTCATGCTAGTTACACTAGCTGTCCTGAGTGTTTTTGACTTCTGGATAATGTGGTTTACAGCCACAGTGTACCCCTTTTCCCTGAGGGTAGTGTAATTACAAATGTCCAAGAAATGGATTCTGCTAAACTGCCGGAAACAGTATGTCATTTCATTAGGGGATGCATACTTGCTGCCCGATTTGCAAGCTGTCAGGAGCATAGGGAATGGGGAGGGATGTGAAATATTTTCGGCTTTGGAATTAAGTTAAACCAAACAGAAAAGCTTTATGTGGCATGACATGTGCTGCGGGGCATCCGGTCCCCAATACAGAGCAAGACATTCATGATTGTAATTTGTGGGTTAAAGCCACAAGTTAGGGTGTGGGTGGCTGTATTTCTTTGTTACTGACATATAACGCTGCAAAAGTTTAAAAACACAGAGGGACACTGTGTTATTCCAGGCTTTTGTGAAAACGAGAACAAGTCATATAAAGTCCATTGTATGATTACGCTATGAATTAGACACAGAGACAGGATGCAGAGTTAGTTTTGACTTTATGTAGTGTATGGCTGGTTACTTGGGTCAGACTGAGTTCCCTTTCTTGTAACGCCAATAATTTGATTCGTTTTCTGTGTGTGAGATGTTTCAGTAAATTATTTGCTTTACAAAGCTGAAACATAACAGATCAGGCATTCAACAGAGGAAACAGATTAGTGAGATTTTGACGTCTCATGATCAATTCAACTTTGGCTATGAGTTAACATTTTGAAGACGCATGTAAGAACCCCTCAGTCTGCCACTGCAGGCTAGCTTTTATGTTACCTGAAGTTTCAATTGGGTCAGTTTCAGGCATGTGCACAGGAGGTCAGAAGAGCAAGGGCTCAAAGGAATGAAAGGGCAGGCTGGCGTTTTAAAAATGAATCAATATATGCCTGGAAAAACTTCTTTTGTGACAGTTTTGAGGGATAATAATCTGTATGTATTCTAAGCAAACCCATGGGGTTGATTCAAACATTGTTACATGACAGTAAGTTAATTATACACACAAAGAAATGTCATATATATTCAATTCTTTTCACATGTTAACTATCTAGCCCTCTGACCGACAGAAACTCAGTACTGTTGACAAAGATGCTCTCCCTCTTTAGCCTCCATATTTCTCCGATGACATTCTCGATAAAGACATTAGGCACAATTCCTCAGTAATGACGGGCAATAAGGAAATGCTGAATTGTACGGTTAAGATACTACTATGTGCAAAATAATTAGTCGAGTATTATTCACATATCATATAATACTAAGGCACACAATTAATACAAAAATAAAAGAACACATACGCTTTAGATGAGGTGTATTAGACACAGGTTTCTTTTTTGTTTTGTTTTATGTAAGATAATGTTATTTATTTGTAAAAAAAAAAACGTTTTTAGAAAAAGGGCACTTCTCTAATAGGAGGAGGAAAGGGACAGGTGCTGGAGCCTCCTTTGAGGTCTATCCGTGCACGTGCCTGGTCACAAGCACTCAGCGTTAAAGGTGAAACTCATTAGTCTTTTGTTAAAACCTTCTAATCTGGTTCGAAAAAAAGGGTCTACAACAGGTCTGACAGAACTGAAAAAATAAACTTTCCAGAATGTTAAAAGTATCAAGTGAAAAGGGCGGTGGTTATTATGACAGCAGATGATAGTCACATCCTGTCATTTTGTCATGTCATAATTATTTTAAAAGGGGTATGTAAATACTCCATGGCTATATACATTGTTTGTTCTTTTGTAATGTAGGCCTATAGGAGAAAAGGCTTTGAAATGTAACTAACTGATGTGGCTAAGCTATCTTGGGTAACATTAGCCAGGGCGGCAGTTTAAACAGTCGCCCTACTGCTTCCTTTGTTTACACAGGAATTTATTGAATTTAAGCTATTTTTATTCCTCTCAAATGTGTATGCATTTGTGATTACATATTCCACACCACTTTTTAAATGTACATAATTGATATGTAATTTATCTCACCTCTGCTTCCCTGAGCCTTTGTATTCCTTAAAGGTCAACATTAGAGAAAAATAGAGGTTGTTGTTGCTTTACTGCAAAGGTGGGAGTTTAGGCAATCGTAGGCACCCCACTGGGACTTTGATTGATGGAAACCCTCTGAATAACTGGGGAGCTGGCCCTAACCGGTAGTGCACTGCCAGGACTGCAGCCTCCTTTACACAAACACACATCCTTATATATCCTGCAAATAAGGCATTGCACAAACAGTTTACACAACTGTGTGAAATCATCCAATTAATTATCTTAATGTGCTTGAGAGGCGAAGGACCCATTGTCATATCATAACCAGCGTCATACCAAGCTTTGTTTTAAACTCCACTGACCTTTCTGTGGTGGAAACAGTTCTTCTCCAGCTCAAATTGCCTTTTTTGTTCCAGAAACTAGTGATGATTCATTGACCAGGCTAACAGGAAGCTCTAGCTGAACAATTCTGGTCCGTCACGGAGTATAAGACACTCGTGACTTTTATGTTATCTGTGGAATTTTGCTAAACCTATTTCACAAATACCAAAGGCAATAGGACTTACCAGTCTAGGTGTCGCCAAGCAGAGAAAAAGGAGTCATTTTAATATTATATGACAGCTGTGTAAACCAATAATAGTTGTCAAATGATCACTCTTGCGGATCACACATAAATACAGTTCTAGCCTGTAGTTTTAATTGCTCTAATGCCATTTCACAAAGGGATTCTTGGCTGCACTCTGGATTAAACAGCAGCCGTTGGCATTTTTTTCATTTACATAGATTCATTTTTCTCCAAAATAATTCAAAACTTCCATAATTATTTTCACTGCTCTGACTGTGGAGTACCCATCGGCAGTGCATCTGATGTGATGCAACATGAGCCGTTGCAAATAATATTTTCCACAAGCTTTCTGAACAAAATAATAAGACATGTCCAATGCAAAGTGAGCCAAAAGGGGTATTTGTATTTATTAGGAATAGCAGGGTTTTACCTTTTTAAAGGTTTCCTATTCACAAATGTACCTAATACTATAGCAGCTACACTACGCCTGTGAAAAAAATAGAGCAGTCATGAATCTCTATGTGAAACAAAGCCAAAAGATTTGTATATCTTGCGCTAAGTGATTTCCTGCTGCTGCCATCCACCTGTCAGCCATTTTGACACCTTAACATCCCTCAATGTATCTCCTTTAGTAACTGTTGTGGACTGGCTGCTCATGTTGAATGTTCAAACAGTCATTTTTCTTTCTCCTTGACACCTTTTCATTGACTCACTGACACAAGCTGCTTGCTGACAGACAGATCTTTACATGAGAGACATGAGGTATCCTGTGAATAAATATGGATGGAGCCATCCATCTGTCCATCTTCCATTAGGCCTCAAATGCTGACAGGAAGCAGGGAAAAGGTTGAAAAGAATCTGAAAATGGATGTGTGTGAATGAGGCTGTACTACTTTCCAGGAAGCCCAGGGGAAAAGCAATCAAGGAATAGTTTCAGTTGCATTTTTACTCCTCATAAAGTCGAATGGGGAGGTGCAGCATTTATAATAATGGCTTTGAGCTTTCTATCAATATTCGGAGAGCGACGGTCAAAATAAACAGCTTACAAGAAAGAGGTTTGGTTGCGATGAGAGCAGAGTTTACAGGTAACTGAAATAAATATATTTCTATATTTCTATTGAGCTGGAATCCTATCCTAGCATGCACTGGGCAGAGGGGAGTCAAATACTCTGGACAGCAGGTTGTCGGTAAGAACACAAAATGTACTAAAGCTCACATTCAGACCAGTGGGCAATTAGGAGTCTTCATTCCACCTGACATGCAAATCTTTGGATGTGTGGCGGGAGGAGAGCAGCATGAAGCCAAACCCACACAGTGACAGGGAGGACTAATTAACGTAAATCAAATTTAAACACAAAATGTAACATGTGTGTGTTTTTCGGTGATATCTGATGCAGTGTTTATGCTTTTATTGATTCTGGCTGACAGTGGCTTGAAGCAGAACACCCCTTTTTTTATTGGCACTGACATTCTGGCTGTCCCCTGGTTCAGTTGAAAGAACTATAATTGTTTTTTTATTTTGTATTAATTCACCATTAGGATCATACAACTTGCAAATGGATGTGTGGAATATTGACACTCCATTTTTAGCTCTGTTTTGGTCCCCACCAGCTCTTCTGCAGCTCTTTGAGTTCTTTAAGTTGTCTAAAACAAGTTTTGCTGACATCCTTGTCCACAGCAATATTGTGCTTAGCTTTCATGTTGCTAACTCTTGTCTGCTTCAGCAAAACGGAGGAGTGCCTACTGTTGAATATTTCGTAAAACCCCAATTCAAAAAATCCATGCCTCTTCAATAAAGAAAATGTAATATAGTTGATTCAAGTGTTTTTGAATCACTTTGCTTTTCATTCACTTTACTGGAAACACTGGTGAGTTTTCATTGGGTAACATAAGTCCTCAACCCTAACCCTAATGTGGCTTTTCAGCACAGAATGCTGTTTAGAGGAAAAGTGTGAGTCTGTAAGCTACAGCTGTTCTTGTAAAATCATGCGCTCTACTGCGTGCCTCGATGTAGCTCTGGAACATATCTCATATCTCTCCTCTCTTCATATGTATATTCAATAACAGCCAGATATATCATGTCCCTTGGGTGAGTTTGAAACATTTCATAAAGAACATGGTACTACGTTAAATCAGATTATATTACCCAGAGTCTACATCTTCATGAATACATTGAAGATATTCTGGCCAGGATTCGCTTTGATTCATATCATCTCAAATTGGAAGGTAAATGAATTCTTTCAGGAGATGAAATTATCATTTAAATGTGCATCAGAAAGGAAATCAAAGCTCCCCACGCTGCCTGTGAAAGCGATTATGGGTTATATTTAATGATATTAAGATTTCTGTAGATGAATAATAAGTCAGAGTCTTATTTTGCTGCACCTTGAAGAAGGGAAAGTTATAAGAGACCAGTGAGTTAGAAATATCCCCTGGTGATGTTTCTTTTAACCACAAAAAGCTCTTCATTAGAAATGTAAGAGTGTACCAGAGCTGCTATCGTAAACATCAGAGTTGGTCTGTTATGAATGTACACCTTGGGAATCGTTTCTACGTCAGCACGCTCAGCTTTAGATTTCACATTCTCTCTGAAGATGCTCACTGATGAAACTGCTAAATGTTCTTCATTGTAGTTTTATCGCATGCAGTTCTTGCAAAGAGGACGGGGCTGAGGAATGGAGACAGACGATGACAAGCAGCACCTCTTAGGAAATAATTATCTCTGTCTTCCCACCACAGCCTGCTGTGGGAGAGCCATGATGGCTGCCAGTTTGCTGCACGGCTGTCTCCAGACCAAAGGCTTTGTTTGTCCCTCTGCGAATGGAGTTGTTTTCAAAGCTTCTGAGTGTTTACAGCAAAAATTTTACCAACAATCTCAAACTCACGATTACATGGGAAATATGTTTGGCAGTTTACCATTGGCAATATGGAATAATCTCTTGTGACGGCTTACACACTGGAGGGACGAAATCGTTCATTGTGGCTCTTAAGTGCAACAGAAAAAATGTCTGATCTGATCAAAGCAAGAACATATGACATATCATTTCCCTGATTTATATAATTTATATTACTTAGTACCCAACCAAAAAGGATGATGCCATGTGGAAGTAATCTTTAGATGTTTCCTCATCATGTATTGTAAGCGGCCTTATACCTAGAAAGACACTAAATTCAAATTATTATTTTTTTTTTTAATAAAGTCATTTAGTTTTGGAAGGGGCCCTCTGAGCTTTTGACTCTCAAAGTCTCGACGTAGTCTTTGTTTTAAAGGTTATATTTATTATGTGATTTCACCATGAAAGGGTTCAGTGTATCTTCTTTATTATATGACTTTGTAATGATGTAATTCCAAGCATGTTTGTGTCTTTGTATAAGTACTGAGCTACCTCTGTGCCTTTTTTCCACTCTTTATAATGATTGATTTCACTTTTGTTTATTATCATCCTTTATTATTATCACCCAGGAGGGGGTGAGGTGTGGGCTGACCTGATGATGTTCTTTGTGGTTTCCGTTGAGGTTGAGAATAATTGTACAACACATTAGGTGAAACTGATGATTGAAGGAAATCTGACCTATGAATGCTCTAAGTCCTCCAGCAGCAATGCGACAGTTGAGGTGCTCCTGCTCCTGGTGAACAACCTCATTTAGCAGAGTGGGAGGGGGGCGCTGGAGGAAGGCGGGGTGACTACGTCTTCGCTCGTGGTGCTTCTTCGTTTGACAGGACGCTCTCCATCTGCTGGCGCCTGGAAGAGGGATGATGACCGGCCGCGGTGACATCACTGTGCAATACTCTGTAGGCTTTTAGGGAGTGGTTGCGTGGTCGGATATGATGCATATTGAGGAAAAAAGAGTAAGGAGGTAGAGGAAAGTGTCACATATTTAGGACAGTGACGGTGTGATGGGGTAGAGATTTCTCAAGAGCAGAGTGGCCTTATGGAATGAATGTTTAACCTTAGCAGATGAAGTGCTGCAGAAGTTTGTAGGCAGTTTGTAATACAAAGCAACAAAACGCATGAAGGAAACTTTATGTGCGTCAAATCCCAAGGTTGATAATCAATACCTCGTAGGTTTCATAAAGGGACCGTTTCTGAGAAATGTTCAAGGATGAGCAATCCAAGTTGTTTTCATTTGCCTCTCGTTTCCGTGGGAACACAGACAATGACAAGAAATCCTTGGCCACCTGATTGGTAATGTTGAGTACCTTGTGTCTCTGCCAGCATCTCGCAAAACACCTCTCATTGCATTTCATTCTTGTCAGTTTCTGAACTTTAAGTAGTAAGCTTTAACCATAGGTGCATTTTCATGCATCCTTCAATTGAGACTTTGAAAAGGTCCTTTCTTGCATTCATTTGCAGTCACTTAATCATTGAATTTTGTATGTATTTAATGCTTTAACATGCATATTAATCATACACGATCGACTTTGCTGTTGCGTACAAAGGGTAGCACTGCACGTTAGTATTTAGGCTCATTTAAATGACTAACTTTTTGCATGAAGAAGACCACAAGCTGATAAATAAAAACAATAGGTGGATTAAAAAAATACATCCTCAAAACGAGACGTGGTAACAAAACAATACACCTTCTACATGGCAACTGATAAATTAACCCTCTGCTGATCAAGGTCATCAGGTGTGGCTAGAAGCTGGACCTTTTGATATCAGTAAGTAAGTGGAACTAACATTGAGAACAATGGAACTTAAATATAGCTAGGCATAATCAACAGTATTTGAGGAATTACAGCTTCATAAAAACAGTATTTTATCCAATCCATCTATAATCACTCATTATTTTATCACAAAATAGTCCAACCATCTTGACTAAACCACTGAACCCACAACTTTTACCCTAAACCAGCTATTGTTTTTAGTTCAATTGTAGGAAATCTCTCACCAAATAGTTGTATTGGTGTGTTGGTTGTGTTGGTTTAAGACAGAGGGTATGACGAGTGAATGTGTAGATCCTTCACTGTTATCTATCGCTATGATGTGTACTGTGCAGCAGTGGCCATACAGTAAACCATTCTCATCTGCTTTAAAGACAGACATGCTTGTCCCCAAAACACCATCGTCATCTAGACAGTACATTAATGGCTTTGCTGATGGTTAGAGTTGTGAGACAAGCAGAGTACGTATCTCATTGAAAATAGAGCAAATTCGTGGATGTACAAGATGCGTACAGGATCCAGGACTTTTTAAAGTAAAAACTTTGAATTAAAGTTCTGTTTGGAGAGAGTTACATACAAAATGGATTCAGTATGTGTTCTGGATGGGAAAACATTTTGAAATTCAGTTCAAAACAGCATAAAATGACTAAAAATATAAATACTTTGATCCTCCTTAAGATATATATTGTACCGAAGATTATACAAAAGGAAAAAACCAACAACCACGAGTGTCAATTCAGTGGTGGAAGTTCTAAACATAGCTGCATGGAAATGCACTTTCATCTCCAAATGCATCATCATCCCTGGGAATCACTACCTTAAAAAATTGACCAAGGCCCCCCCATAAAAAGAAATCAAAGGTCTGACGTGCATGAGAAGTACAGATCAAAAGAAACTGGTAAAGAAGTATTCTGGCATTGAATCTTTATTGGAAACAGACTAAAATACTGATGCTACATGTGATGAAGGTCGGTCATTTTTCCACAGGGGTGGGAAAGTGAGCCGATTCTGCAGGTGAGCTTAACCCTTGTGGTTCTGTAGGATTGTCTGTGCAGTCGTCTGCTGCTTTGTCTTCAAGGACTTGTGCGCCGTCATCTGTCGCCGTCAGAGTGAAATAGCTTGTGTGCTGAAATTTTAGCACTTCGTTGCCCCAGCTGGTCCATCCAGGTTGAAGACTTCTGGCAAACAACTCCAAGCACTTGGCCTCAGCTCCAATGTAGGGCTTCAACACCTCTACAGAGAGAAATGAGGAAGAGGAATTAAGGTGGCTGGTTTTAATCAACTCTGGTACAAAAATAGTATATACAGTAAGTTTAAGCAACAGTATATTTCACTTCTAAACCCTCCCAAAAAACAGTTATGCTTTTTGGTTTGCTAATTCATGGCCTCCCTCTCTGATCGAAGGCTTCAAGTCTGACCTCACCTGGAACTGTGATGTCACGGTGCACTGACACAGCCAGTGCTTCCACTATCACAGAACATTAACGACTGAATGTCATCAAAAACAAGATATAAGAAGCTTTTAAAAGAATAACATCATACTGTGATGATAATGTGAAGTTAACTTTTAGTAAACACCATTTTCATTAGGAACATGCATGTGATCAACAGAAGGTGCTGTTCTTATAACAGTTTTTTAGGCAGGCCCCATTAAAAATAATAACCAGCCTGAGAACACATTAGAAATTCAATTATTTATCAATTTACTGACAAGTAGTAAACATTGTGGCTTTCAGGGGCCATGGGACCTGAGGCAGAAAAACTCAGATAAATGTACTGCACTGAATTAATTTCTTAAGGAGACACTTTGCTCCATAATAGGCAGAGGACAGCACTGGCAACAGCCCAGCTCCTTCACACCACGGCACACACCTTTATATGTGCAGAAAGGCAAGTGACCTTGAGTCTATAACAGATGATATTCCAGGACCAGCACACCTGACAGATACTTTTCACTTCCTCTGGCCCGGTGCTACTCTGTCTGCTCTTGTGCATGCTCAAACCATCCTGACACTCGCCTCAGCCAACATTCAGGGAGTTAATGAGCTCAAAAGCCTGATACCCAAACCCATCCAGCCTGCACAATGTGGTGTCCTGCCTCCCGTTTCCTTTGCACGTCAGAGAGACAGAGTCACAGAGGAAAGGCCAAACATGCAGCTCTCCAACTAAATCAACCTTAACGGGTGACTCAGCTCTCAAAGTTGAACAGGGAATAAACGGTCTAATTATCATCTTAACTCTGAAATAGAACAATGTATAAAACTTCTGCAGAGAGGCCTAAGGCAAAGGAAGATATTACTTAAAAACACAGGACAAGAACCCTGCCTTACAGGGTCTGCGTATTCCCCCTAAAGTCCTTAGAGGACTGCTCCACCAGTTCAATAACAGTATTGTTATGTATTCCACAGTTTCAAATATACATTGAATATAACACTCTACGAGCAAACCTAAGACACGATGCTCCTCCTTACCTCAGAACCAAAGTTATTCTAACCAAAAGCAAAAAAAACCCTGCAATATGACCTATGACATCAGGTATTTTAAATAGCCTGCTTTTAAAGTGAAATGTAAAAGTGGTAGAGCTGACCAAGGTTGATGCATAGATCAATATGACTGATTGATTTTCCATTCAACACTGATGGAGCCCTAACAAATGGCAAAGTACCTCTTCCTGGCACGAATATTAGGGATCAGCCAATTAACCACTAATTATATTACCAAGTTGGGGAGGGAGCTTTTTTCCCAATTGCTATGGTTCTATGGGGTCCTAATTAATAGGGATTACAGGTCTTGTTGTACAGAGAAATGCAAGCACGTTTCTTTCCTGCAGCTTGACCATCTGGCAAGGATGTGTTGTATTAGCAATGGTGTTCAATATCTCTCCATAGCAACCAAATATGTCAGTGATATGAGCCCTGTATGAGAGGGGAGGAGAAGTGGGGCAGGGTTTCTCAACGCTGCAGACTTGAGGGTTGTGGCTTCACACCACTGAGGCTACCCACTGGCTCTAGCAGACAGGACATGCTCGACAAAAGTGCAGAATTACAAGGATGGTAGCTTGAGGTGAGAGTAAGAAAGCAAAGGCTGATTAATGCCACAGGTCTTGGACATATTTATAATTTCAACCAGTTGCATAATTCATTGCATGAGTAAACAAAACAAAAAAACCTGCAACCTCTGAGGTGTTTAATGATGTGGTCAAACAGTTAAATAAATAAACAGTTCTGCTTTTATTAGCAGCTCTGCAAGGGTTGGGTCAGGCCTTTGTCATATTTCATGACACCCTGCAATTACAATTGTTTTAAATCACAGCTTTGAGCCACGCCCAACAACAACAGAGCTTTATGAGAAAGAAAAAGGGTCAGTGTAACGGAGTTAAAACCGATGCAAATGAGGTGCAGCAGAGTAACAGACGCTGGATTAATGGGGGGATTTTGTTGCACGCATTTACAGTGGGGCAAAAAAGTATTTAGTCAGCCACCAATTGTGCAAGTTCTCCCATTTAAAAAGATGAGAGAGGCCTGTAATTTTTATCATAGGTATACCTCAACTATGAGAGACAAAATGAGAAAAAAAATCCAGAAAATCACATTGTAGGATTTTTAATTTATTTATTTTCAGATTATTGTGGAAAATAAGTATTTGGTCAATAACAAAAGTTCATCTCAATACTTTGTTATATACCCTTTGTTGGCAATGACAGAGGTCAAACGTTTTCTGTAAGTCTTCACAAGGTTTTCACACACTGTTGCTGGTATTTTGGCCCATTCCTCCATGCAGATCTCCTCTAAAGCAGTGATGTTTTGGGGCTGTCGCTGGGCAACACAGACTTTCAACTCCCTCCAAAGATTTTCTATGGGGTTGAGATCTGGAGACTGGCTAGGCCACTCCAGGACCTTGAAATGCTTCTTACGAAGCCACTCCTTCGTTGCCCTGGCGGTGTGTTTGGGATCATTGTCATGCTGAAAGACCCAGCCACGCCTCATCTTCAGTGCCCTTGCTGATGGAAGGAGGTTTTCACTCAAAATCTCACGATACATGGCCCCATTCATTCTTTCCTTTACACGGATCAGTCGTCCTGGTCCCTTTGCAGAAAAACAGCCCCAAAGCATGATGTTTCCACCCCCATGCTTCACAGTAGGTATGGTGTTCTTTGGATGCAACTCTGCATTCTTTCTCCTCCAAACACGACAAGTTGAGTTTTTACCAAAAAGTTCTATTTTGGTTTCATCTGACCATATGACATTCTCCCAATCCTCTTCTGGATCATCCAAATGCCCTCTAGCAAACTTCAGACGGGCCTGGACATGTACTGGCTTAAGCAGGGGGACACGTCTGGAACTGCAGGATTTAAGTCCCTGGCGGCGTAGTGTGTTACTGATGGTAGCCTCTGTTACTTTGGTCCCAGCTCTCTGCAGGTCATTCACTAGGTCCCCCCGTGTGGTTCTGGGATTTTTGCTCACCGTTCTTGTGATCATTTTGACCCCACGGGGTGAGATCTTGCGTGGAGCCCCAGATGGAGGGAGATTAGCAGTGGTCTTGTATGTCTTCCATTTTCTAATAATTGCTCCCACAGTTGATTTCTTCACACCAAGCTGCTTACCTATTGCAGATTCAGTTTTCCCAGCCTGGTGCAGGTCTACAATTTTGTCTCTGGTCTCCTTTGACAGCTCTTTGGTCTTGGCCATAGTGGAGTTTGGAGTATGACTGTTTGAGGTTGTGGACAGGTGTCTTTTATACTGATAACGAGTTCAAAAAGGTGTCATTAATACAGGTAACGAGTGGAGGACAGAGGAGCCTCTTAAAGAAGAAGTTACAGGTCTGTGAGAGCCAGAAATCTTGCTTGTTTGTAGGTGACCAAATACTTATTTTACCGAGGAATTTACCAATTAATTCATTAAAAATCCTACAATGTGATTTCCTGGATTTTTTTTTCTCATTCTGTCTCTCATAGTTGAAGTGTACCTATGATGAAAATTACAGGCATCTCTCATCTTTTTAAATGGGAGAACTTGCACAATTGGTGGCTGACTAAATACTTTTTTGCCCCACTGTATTTAAACGGTATATTTTTGTATTTAATTGTTAGTAGCATTACATTTGCAGCTGAGTACATCTAAATAAAGATGTCTGGATAACAACTAATAAAGAAAAACAAATGCAAATGAAGAAACTAATTAAACCCTGTTGCCAGTTCTGATTGAACCTGCTGAGAGTCTTGGGCATGACCTAACAATCACACAAGGCGGTAGAACACAATGTGTGTGCTAATACACTTAATCTCTATGGTATCACAGCTCCACCATGGCATGGTTATGATTGAAATCCATTTTTTAAGCAATATTGAGCCGTTTCAATGAGGTGGAGGCTTTTCTCAGCCTCTGAAAGAGCGCCGGCAAACACTTGTGTTTTGCACTCCATACTGCACAATAAATCGCGTTCCCCTGAGAGGGAGGGACATGACGTCAAGCCTCTTATTCACAGATTCTGCATATTCATTGTCAAGGTTTTACATTGATGCAAAGTAGCAAGGGTCCATGTTGGAAGTCAAGTCTCCCACACTCTGCGCAGATAGGACACATTTGATTAAAATAAAAGTGTTCATCTGACTAATCAAACCCGTAATTAGTTTAGGATTTAAATCCTCCTTATGAGACGCTTCATGCATGTTGTTTTTGAGAGGTTATCTCTCAACATCATTCATAAATAAATTGCATGTGTTCGAAAAGCAATTTATACATTTAAAAGGGAGATTTTTCCACTTATAAAATGACAATAATTACGAATACATTACTTTAGTGTGTTTTGTGTTTCTCGTATAACAAAACACTGTAGTCATAATTTTTCGTGAAGGGTTGTGTTCTTACATGGAATAAAATAAGTTTGCTAACATTTCCACCATGCAAACCTTAACAGCTGACTCAGTTTTAGTGCCTTAGCTTTTGCTGATGTTATAGGAGACCGAATGGGATTCTTATCATTGGATTTATCAAGAAGGATAACAATCTCTGATGTTGCATTGCCCTCTGGTGGCACAGTTAAACCCATAACAGTCATGTACTCCTTGGATATACCAAGCATTCAGAAAGTGCTGGAACATTTACCTGACAGTGAGGGCTTCTGGGAGTGGAGAGCTGATGGGACGCTGACAATCAAACGCTGATCCTCCACAGGAACCTCTGATGCCTCTGAAGAGCTGAGAAACCAACATTTTGTCATTGAATAAATCTAGCATAAATAGTGTGTAAGGGAACACGGAGAAGTCAAACTTTTCTTACCCTGTGTCGCTATCTGAAGAGGGCCGATACCGTCCCAGCACCAGCACTTCATATGGCTTCTTATGATGAGAATCCAATGGAAACACAAACTCTCCAGATGTGGTCACCTAAGGAAAAAACAATAAACATCTGGATTCACACCAATAGTTCAGATACTTGTGATTGAGAAATAAAAAAATTCTGTACCTTGACCCAGAACCATTCAGCCACAACGTCTACCCCCCAGTGTGGATACAGCTCATCACGGACAAACTGCAGGTGGCTGGGCCTGTTTGTGACCCAGGTGACCACTAAACAGTTTGGGGAGGCCAGTAAAGGTATAGGCAACCGTTTTAGCTGGGTCGAGGGCAGAGAACTGTACCTTTATTGAGAAAATACATTTTCTTAGGTTATTATATGTAATGCAAACCCTTCTCTACTTCAGTTTTATTCTTAGACAAATCTTTACTGTCACATTAAGAACTGTAGCATCACTTTTTAAATGGATAAAATTCAGGGATCTTAAGAAAACTGTTCTTCATTTGAAGGGGTTATAAGCAAGGAGACAGGGAGCAACATTAATAGGTGACATGTATATAATGTATATTGCTGTTGAATATACTGTCTTGTTTTAATTTGATACAGTTTATTTTTCTGACATGTTCCTTGTCGAACCATATAAGTCTAATCACAAAAAAAAACGGTTTCACTCAAAATGTCAAATTACCTGCGACTTCTTTTCACAGACTTGTTTTCCCAGGGTGGATCCATAACTATTAAGTCAAACCTTCTTCCATCTGTGTGAGAAACAAGTAGCTTCAGTTAACAACATCAGGCTACTGACAGCTACTTTTGAGAAAGACACTCGTACTATAATAATTTACAATGATGCATCAAAAACGCATTCTGTTCCTAATGGCCGGACCAATATTTGAAACATGTTTTAGTTCTTAACATTGTACTCACAGTGGGCTAGGGGTTGTATTCTTGTGAAATCAGAAAGCAAGAAGGCTGTGTGTGGTGGTATTACATAATCCCCTCCCATCAGTGTGACCACATTTGCCCAGTTAGTCCTGTTCTCTGTTACACAAGAGAACAAGTCCACATGCGATGTACTGCCATCTTCAGCAACAAGTGGCTGCGCACACTCCTGCTGCTCATCGTCCACTAGAGGAAGCTCTTTAGCCATTTCACAGAGAGCAGCAAGGTTGGACTCCTGAGAGGGAAGAGGCTCAATCACTGTGTCTGATGTTGAAGTGCCATTTAGATATCCCAGGGATCGGGCAGAATCCACCAAGGACTTGGTTCCCTCCAGGACGACAGACCTGATCTGTATCAGCAAACTTTATTTATTGTGCATGAAATACAACTTTTAAAGCTCAGTGATGGAAAGGTAGCTATTTGATACAATTTTGAGGATAATTTAATTGATTTATCCTACTTAACACATTTCTTTGTAAAGTCAACTCGTGCAGCTAAGACTTCAGTTACAAAAAGAGATTCAACCTACCTTCTCATGGAAAGCCTGTGAATCAATTTCCCCCTGGTTGAGTTCACTGTGTTTTCGTTTCCTTTTCTGAATGTTAAATAAATAAAATTGATGTAATGTGTTATTCACATAAAGCAGATATTGATAACAATGTTTACCAAGAGAATGTTTGATAGAAAAAACATACACTTACAAAAAGCAGTATACAAAAATGTGTCTCTGATGGATTTGTATGTACTACGTTTAAACACTTCTTAAAGGGAGTTATTACAACTCTGATTTATACACCGTGTACAATCAGTTCTCAGTTTGAAATCCAGTGTAATACAACAGCCATACAAGAAATACAAAAAAAAAAACTATCATAACGATTGTGAATAAAGTCTACACATGTTGGTGTAAATGGGTCGGACACAAATCATGTTAAGGTCAAATATTCAGAAACCACTGCAGGGCAGCTGCGATACAACAGCTTGCGATAAGTAGCCTATGATTTGGCTTGGAGACCTAAAAGACAATTGGTGTTGCATTAAAAATGTACCTATTATATACACACGTGCATATCATAACACTTAAATCAGTCATCATGGATGAAAAATACAGCACTGGGAACCAGCAATTGTCGCTCTATAGAACTGTGAGCCCCTGATTTACCTTTGTTGGTTTGTCTGTTTTCTGCAACTGATCTATGTTTCCTCCATCAGCAGCAACAGTGGCCTTTGCATTCAAATGGCTTTTAAGGATCTGAAAACACTGCCCTTTGAAACGGCAATTCACATGTGATAGTTGATTATTTTCTCTTACTCGGATGCATTGCAAATAACCCTTATCAATGAGGGAGCGTGCATCCAAAACACAGCCCTGCGTGTTCACCAGCACCACGGACATAGTCTAATCGGTTGCTTTATCTCTCCTTAACGCATGCTAATATTAAATCTAACTCGCTGTGTTGCGATGTAGCAACCATTTCCCGGCCAATGGCAAAACAAAACGTATCCACACAACGGGATTTCTCTGGAAACGATACCGAAAGCAGAGCGATTTTTGAGACCCGGCGGTGTGTTTGTTTCCATTACGCGGAAGTACATGTTTGGGTCATCAACGAGCTTCCGTGCAAGCGAATGCGCGTGAACTGTGCTTGAAAATAGTGATAGTGAAGAGTTGAAGCAACATAACCAGGCGTATCCCAAGGCAGGGTCATTTAACCAGCGTGTACATGTTTCAAAGGTTAGGGATGACTTCAAACTGCAAGGTACATGTAGCTGAGCTAGCTAGTGAACGTTAGCTACGTTAAACATTGAGGTTAAGACGGTGTTCTTCTCTGCAGCCATGGAAGGAGGAAAAGCCCGCAGGAGGATTTGTGTTTACGACTGCCGCTCCGAAGATGGGAGGAAAGTTACCAAGAAAAAGCTGGAAACGAGGGATGTGGACTTCAGAGGCTTTCTTCAACTTTTGCACAAGGTAACGTTAATTAGCTTTACTTTAGTTCACGTGACTTCAACAGGATATTTAGAGTGTAGTCAACTCGATTTAGCACAGACAAGAATTGAGATTTAAGCTCAATGTTTTGGTTTTAATACATTGTATTCCCTACATATGTTCAGGGAAGTCCAAACAGCAAGACACCCTTAATGTGTACTGACTTTGTTTGCACTACACGGTAAAGAGGGGAAGCTGTGTAAAATATTTCAACAATAAAGATTCACCTAAAGTTATATTTTACCAACCTTTTTTGGTGAAGTCCAAAAAGAGGAGTCTAATAATGTGTGTAATGAGTTTGGTTGCAATTCAAAGTCAAATGTTGTATTCCTTCAAAACTACTGGTCCAGTGGCACCAGCAGGAGTTTGAAATAAGTTTGGTTGCAATTTGATACTGGTGCTAAGTAATTCAATACAAAAAAGTGTACAATAAAAAAAAAAATCAATGAAGAGACTGATTATTTCAGCTCTAACAAAGTCACAAATGAACACTCACTTTTGATGTTTCATTACAGGAATTTGCAATCCGTTCAAATGAAACATTTGTGTTGGTCACAACAGACAGAGTAGTCTTGGATTTTAAAATATTTGGTGAGTATATAATATATTTCTTATGAAAAGTACTCAAGCTATCATTCATTACAGATGAGAAACTGTAACAAATATGCTGGAAATCTTAATTTGTTGTGTTTATATTTTTCAGTTTTTAAACTTTTACAGTTCATGTAAGAATTGATATCAGATTACACAATATGGATGCATTTCCTTTTATTGTAGAGGAGCTTCAGGATGACAGCACCCTCCTCTTGTTGGAACAGGAGCACCAAGCTCTGGCCTCAGCGACGAAGGAGCGCATCAACTTTACGCCTCATTATGATACGCTGATCCAGAGTGGCACATATGAGTACTGGGCTAGCAGGGGACAGAAACCATTGCGTAAGTTCTGAAATAATCAAAGTAGAATACATGTAAGGGATATAATCACTCATTGCCTGTTACTTTTTCTTGCTTTTTTCCAGCATACTCTCTTGCCGAGCTGATCGACAACGCTCTTTCAGCCACAGCTAAAAACAAAGGAATGAGGACGATAGAGATACGCATGGTTGGTTCAACACTTGCAAATCCTTAAAATACCAAATACTTCTCCTTCATCTTTTGCATATGGTACTATCCCATTTCCACAAAGTGTTCAAAAAGTCGTTGTCTTTGTTTACTAATGACCGACCTCTCTACAGATGTTTGATGAAACTCTCGGGAAACCTGCAGTGATCGTTTTAGATAACGGGTGTGGAATGACCTCTCAACAGCTCAAAAACTGGGCACGGTACAGACTCTCCAAGTTTAACAGGGAAAACGGCTCGAGTGGAAGGTTTGTTTGCGCTACCTCCTTCACTTTCTAGCTTTAGATCAGCCATGTCATTTCAACGTAAGCTTTCAATATTGTTTAACATGCCTCGAGTTCGATTTTAAATCTGTTTTTTCACAGTGAGCGTGAAGGGTATGTTCGGCCTGATCCTGTCCCTCGCAGTCTCAACAGTGATATATCTTATTTTGGAGTTGGAGGAAAACAGGCTATTTTCCACATCGGAGACTCAGGCAGGGTAAGTCTTCAGTGAAAATAGTTTCAAAGGAAGAAATACCAGAATCTTAAACACACATACTTATTTATTGCACACAATGTTTTTCTGTACTTATTTGTTTCTAAAACTTTTACGACACTGAGAAATAATCATTTGTGTCTTCTGCCTGGAGACTAGAGATGCCTATATCTTATACAATACATTCATTGATCATTGACCTATAAATAAATAGGGAAATAAAATAGATAATTTGTATTTGTGGGGAGGCTGTGGCGCAGTGGGATAGTGCGCTGATCTTCAGGTCAGGGGAGAGCAGGTTCCAGTCCCAGTCAGCATTTCGTTGTGTCCCTTGGCAAGACACTTCACCCTAAATCGCCCCTTTTGGGACTGCCCACAGTATTGAATGTATGTAAGTCGCTTTGGATAAAAGCGTCTAACAAGTGACATGTAATGTAACGGGCCTCATTGAAGTGAATAAGATAGATTGGTTTTGTTCTGTGTTTCAGATGATCACTAAAGCATATGGCTCCCCGGATGTTCATGAGATGCTTATTTCCAAAAAAGACTTTGAGAGTAAGGAGAAGAACAAAGAGGATGTTTTCAGCGGGAACATTCTCAACAGGAATGTAAGTACTCTGATGGGATGAAGTCAGTGCTCGCTTGTAACTTCAATAACAAGGTGATCAAGCTCCTTGTGTTAACGTCCCTGCTATCTATTCTTTGTGTGATGTCCCACCCCCCCTCATGCAGCCCTGCAACTCTTCACATTTAAATGAGCGCTTCCTCCGTGACCTCATCGCAGAGGAATCTGGCAAGAAAAAGTTCACGGCCGTTGTCATTACGGGAGTCTTTCCTGATCACATCGCTTTTATCAAACAGGATTACAAAGTGTGGACCAAACAACTTGCGTAAGTTCATTTACCCGCATCATTTGATAATAACTTATACGTCTTAACAGGTCCCATGTTGTCTGCTTTAACTAATTGAAAAAATGTCCACGTTTCAGTCAAATATATCACTACTACATTCATGGAGCCACTGGAAGGGACATGAGTGACAGGTCCACAGACTCGAATAGTCACCCTGAAATTAAAATCACGGTGAGGCAACCTTTCCACATTCTGCTGAAGCTTTGGATTGAGTCTTTCTCAGCTAATATTATCACGGCACTCTTTCAAACAGATCACTTTGCGTGACAAGCCTCCCCTTGTGATAGATCTAAGAGAAGTGGAAAACGACATGCAGACTCAGTACATACAATCGGCTGTGGACACGTTTGAGTTTAAGGCCACCACTTCAGAAGGCGGCACAGTGGAGGGCCTCATTCGGTATCATCCCTTCCTGTATGACAAGGAGACTTACCCGGAGGAACCTGACGCTGGGCAAGGTATTCAAAGTCTTGAATATGAAAATGTACAGCTTTAGATCCAAACTGTGGATTTCAGTGTTTGTCTTTCGTCCATCAGAGGAAGATGATGCTGATAATGAGCCGGGAGCCCAGCATCAGAAAATAAGGAAAAGGCCGATATTCGACTGTTTCTGGAACGGACGGCTCATACCTTACACCACAGTGTCTGAGTAAGTACTTTCTGTCACGTCATTTTTATAGTTGATGTGCTGTGGCTTATGTTAGAGCAAGAACATCTAGACAGTCTGTGGATTTAGCTTATTTGTTGTGAGTTTTTTTGTGGGATTCAGATGAGAAAATGTATAAAGAGACCAGAACTTTGATCAGAATGTACGTAATACAAGCCAGTGTAATGTTTTTCACAATAGAAGAAGACTGCAGGACACACACATTCAGGTCTATTGGCTTTCTTTTCTTCTTACATCTCACCACTTAGCTGTCATGAGTGGGATGGAGTTTACATTCTTACAATCAATTTACCTTTCAAGGAAAATACAAATAATAAAAGCACACAATATTAAATGAAAAATACAAATAAAAACCAAACAAATTCATCTATTTAATAATAAGATAAACCCATGTAATAACACGCGAGAATAGCTAACTGAGACAATTACAAAAGCAGTAAATGTATTAAAATATAGATGGGAGTTACAGTGTGACAGGTGATATGGTTGATAAATGCCCTCAAAGTGCTAATACCACAACTTGTTAGAAAGCCTCTCGCTTCTTGTTCAAAGGGATTGCAAGCAAGATTTAATGTTTTGCATGCACAACAGAAGAGCAGACTTCATCATTTTCTACAAAGCAGATTCCAAGTCGTTAAGTTCCATTTAATTAAAGCTAATTAAATAAAATAATTAGGGGAACTGATTCATTATCAAGAGGCAGGTTTCACTGAGGTGTAGCACTTTCATTATGAGTAGCAAAATATTGAACTTGATTATATGTTATATATAGTTTCTATGTAGATGTAAGTTGAAGTAGAGTACCGGAAGGTACTGGATCATCAGTTAGAAGGCAGTTAGTGGCTTTAAGAGAAGCAGTAGAAGCCCCTCAACTGAGATCTTATTAGGAATAAGAATTGTACATGATTGATGGTTTTTGTTTTGTACTTAAGCTACTCTGCAGACCAGCTATGTGTATTGTAATCTGTAAGTAAACGTTAATATCAAATTCTAAAGTCGTAAACACGATGAAGCTGTTTAATTGACTGTGCCAGTTATACATCTGAAACATCTGAAGACTTATTTATTTGACACTAGCCGTGTGAGAAGTGAATTTATTAAAGAGTTCACATAGTATGCTGGTGTTCTCACAGTGTTGCTGTCCGTGTGTTTTACAGGTTCGACTGGTGTGATCAGAGTAAAGGAGCAAAGGAGCTTGCAGAGTGTTACAATCGGATTTCAGGGGTGCTCTTCACCGACGACAAATTCCCAGTCAGCACCAACAAGCTCACCTTCATGGAACTGGAGCTGAAACTGAAGCAAAAGGACACTTTCTTCACACGCATTGTTAACGGACAGGTAGTCATTTAGAAATGTTTGAAACTTTTTGGATTGTCACAACAAATTTCAGGATTTCAGGATCAAGATTGTTACTTTTTGAGTACATGTTTTAGAAGTGGATATATATTTCTTAAAAAAAAAGAAGCTTTTATTAGTGCATGAAAATTGGGTGAGCGCTACATGTTATTTAATGTATTAACAGTGAATTAAGTTACTTGGCATAAAATGAAAGAAAAGTTTGCTTGGAATGCTGAAAGAGAATGAATACACAGCTCTGCAGTTTCATATATTTTCGCTCGTGTTTTTGCTCTTTAAAGACACCCTAATTTAGGTTTTTGTGCATCTAAACGGTTTGCAAAGGTTAAAATCCTACAGAGCCAGTCAGGGTAGCCTGGGCTCTGGTTTCCGACAGAGGGTTAAAAAGAGTTGCAGCACAGGCAGAGGAAAAATCTAATATTTCATAGAGCTGTAGCCCATTGGTTTTCATTTTAATTTCAATATTACAACTACTGGGTATTGCTAAACTGCTTTATTTTTTTGTCCGCAGAAACAAAGAGGTCCCATTCAGAAGGAGTTCACGCAGTGGCTAAAGAACTGTCACGAGAAGTACGACAAGCAAGTGAAGTTCCTCGACTTCAAGGAGACCATCACACGAACAGATGTGTCTGTCAAGAAAATGCAGTATCCCTGGGCGGCGTTCACCTCCATCGAATGGGACGGCAAAAAATACTCAGAAGGCCAACTTGTAAGCTTTTGCTTTTGTGAGTGTATCTTCCGGTTGTTCTTTCTTCGATATTGATGCCTACTTACTTCTTCATACAGGTGAAGTCTCAGAAAACACAGCCCATTATCTATGGCAGCGTGGTGCGTTTCTTGCTGTATGGACAACATGAAGGAAATGTCTTTGCCACAGGGGGACAGGTGGAAATTTGTCAAGTAAGTAGACAATTGTTACTAACCCTTTATATCTGTCTTCAATAAAGGAACCAACTCAGGCGGATATTAACAAACAAATCTGTTTCCTAGGAACCCAAAGCCTTTCACAACAAGAACAAGACCATGCTCATTTCCAAGATTGACAAGACCGCCACTGACGAAGCCATCCAGAAAAACATTGACAACGACGCAGCCAAGTGAGTAAGCAGTTAGGGGAGATGCTCCTATATGCTCCTTTTACACCCTTGACAGAGCACAATCCTCTCCAATATGTGACAGTGGTGATAGATGTGTTATCAATTAGAAGTAATGAGTTTCCCGATGCTTCCTTGCCCTACACCTAATCTCTCCTTCTCCTGACTAGTTGTGGTACTAACCTCTTGGTGAGGTTTTATCAGCTAATGGTATTTGTTTGTCCCAGGCTTCCAGAGATTCTGAGAGTGAACTGGCCTGAAGGGAACCCCTGGCCACAGAATGGCGTTCAGCCAGCTGGGGCTCAGTTAGGTAAACTGTTGAATTTTACTGTATACAACACCCGGGCACATAATACAATTGTCGTTTTTATGATGATGTTTTGCATCGTTTCAGGGCCACTCAACGTGGAAATTCTGAACAAGAAAGGAGAGTTTATATCCAAGATGCCAGCAGTGGGCCAGGGAGCCGGGAAAAGACTCAATATTGAGCTCAAAATTGTTAAGCACGGTAAACACACCCTTTTTTAAGCTCTAGAAAGTAAATCAGATGTTCTGTATTATGAGTTTCAAGCAGTAATGAAGCAAGAAAAGTAATTAGCATTTGAAATCCAAACAGTGCTCAAACTATTACAAACAATTAAATGTGTAAATCAGAAGGAATATGTTATTTTATGATAACTAAACAAACATACATGTAAAGCCCTGATGTGGAATCATAGCACAGGTTTATTATTAAAATTGCTTTCCTGAGTTCTGCTTTTAAAAGACGAATTCCTTACCGACCATGCAGTCATTATAAATGTCTTTCTTCAATTATGGATTATCCTGTCATTGAATATAATTGGTTAATCATTCAGCCTATAAATGAATGAAAATGGCTTTGTTTTATAATTTCCCAAAGCTCAAGTTGATACATTCTTTGTTTCGTTTAAAGTCTGCTACCCAAATGTATTCTAGTTGTGTCTAATTCCTTGTTCAGATTTTTGGTGCACAGCTTGTCCCATAAACTAAACTCTATACATCTTTTCATGTGCAGGTCCTAAAGGAGATACAGAAGTCTTCCAGTGTACTGCCCTAACAGCAAAGTTTTTCTGGTTCAAAAAGATTGGTACATTTCTTTTTATTTGTCAGTTTCATAATTATTGGTTTCATTTTTCTCCGGAAAGATCATGTATCAAGTTGCCAACATTTCCCCTTTGGCAGACAATCTGACCAGCCTGGGGGAGTATACTCTGATCCTCAGGACTCTCTTGAACGAGAACAATGCTAACAGCTTTGGGGGCAGAGAGCTTCCGAGCTACAAACTCAACTTCACCATCAAAGGTTTGAAACACAAGGAAACTTCAGCTTGTCTTAATCATTATCCTTTCTGAATGCCGTAATCACACACGTCCACTGTTCTCACACTCCTCAGAGGGAAAGGCGGAGAGTTTTGTTTTTGGTAAAATGAACTCCAGTCTTCGTGTGGGAATGCCCTTCGACATTCCTCTGCAGATAAAAGATGGTTATGACCACTCAGCAGTACCTCCTCCTGATCTCAAACCTTTACTCAAATGCAGGTGGGTCCCTTCACCCGAGTTTTGATGTGTTTCCTTTGGTTTTTTGCCGTGGAGCTCACCTACAAGATCCCCTTTTTTCTAATTGCTGTCTTATCAAGTTATAGTTGTTAACTGATGTGTATATGTTATTTGTGTATTCAAGTATCATAAGTTTATCTTAAATGTCATCAAGTGTTTAATTTGGCAGATGTTGGATATGCTCGCCCCTCTAACATTGGTATCATTATTATTCAGTGGCCTGACTATCAGTTACGACACAACGGAGAGCAGTGGTTCGAAGTTCACCTTCAAAGGTGTCAAAGCAAGTGGAAAAAGCCTGAACCACCAACAATCAAAGGTCAGAAAAACCAGATACTCTTCTCTCAGAAGAAAGGTTGTTCCATAAGGAAGCTAAGTTAGAAGCACATCTATAACATATCTCACTTTTCTGCAAAAATACTACAATATTTGACACAAAGTGCAACTGCTGTATACCCAAGAGAAGAGCCCACAGCTGCTTATCCTCTGTTATTTTATCATCCTGTTTATTTCGCAGACATATGATCTGAAAGTGACCCTGGTGGGCCTGACGCAAAACACAGACACTATCAAGATCATTCTTCTTCCTGGTAAGACTGCCTTTACTTAATCAATCAAAAAGTGACCTTGATTGGTTAAATGTTTAAAATAATGCTCATTCAAAGACAACAAGCATGTTTTAAGCTTAAGCAATTACTAAAATACTCCAGTTAACTGATTAAGGATCAACCAATCAGCTTACGCCTGCTGAATATTACGTTGGTCATTTGGATAAGAATCAAACCACCATCCTTCTTCAGTCTAATATCTTTCTACCTGTCAATGAAATATTCCTCGTGATGTTTGAAAAACTGGGCTCCCTTTTCTTTTTTCAGGGATTCCACACTCCATCCACGTGACACCAGAAAACAACCCAATCAGAATAGAGAATGGAGACCCAGTGTTGTTTAATGTTGAGATCCACGATGAGGCGGGAAACCTCACAGCTAACGCCAAACAGATCGTTCGATGCCAGGTATGGGAGTGCAAAAAAGACTTATTTTAAGGAATTAAATATGTTTTTACTTGCCTACTCCATTTACTTTCCCTTTTTACCTTTTAATTAAATTATATCATCTGAACTTAAATAAACAGTTTGCATTGCAATCTTTCATTTGGCCCTCAGATTCATGGGTGTCCGCCATATGCTACTGACTGCAGTAACACAGGAGCCGGACAGATCGTGACAAAGCCCATAAACCTGAAAATAACCAAGGGAGAACCAAAAAAACTCAAGGTTCAATTTGAGATGCATGTAAGTTAAAAAGTCCACAACAAAGATTGTTGATTTGTAGAAAAATCCCTAATTGAATCTTTATGGCGACATCTTCGTAACTTCTCTGTTTTCCAACAAGAGTCAGAAGAAAATCGCGGCAGTCGTTAGGGAGCTGGTGGTGGTGCCGGGCAGAAGAATCTCCCACATGGAGATCTGCAGCCAGGATGATGAAAATCTGGTACTCACGAACAACGAAAAGATAGTATGGCTGGCTGGAGGCCTGATGGAAAACCTGTTCTACAAACTGTACGATGAGGCTGGTAGAGAGGTCGCCCCCACGCCTGAAATAGCCTCCAAGATAAAGGTGTGTCTCGCTTATATACCGTCCTCCTCTCCTGTTTGCTGTAATCCTCCGTGCAGATGTTGGTTTTGTAAATGGTGTGGGGATGGAAATGCTTTATTCCCGACTTGTGACTTTCTTTGTTCCATCTGACTGTATTTAAGGTTAACTGGACAGGAGATGTACATCTGGAAGATTTGGTCCAGGGGAAGCTGCCGGACCTACAGGTGCCCAAGCAGGTGCAGAAAGAGCACTTCTTCCAGGTGTCCTACCAAGACCAGAGTGTGTTCGTGTCCTTCCACATAGTGTAAGGCACATACCCTTTCTGCTTTGTGATTAGGTGTTTGCAAATAAGTATAGTTTGTTTTTTGGAAATATGCATGATAGATTTCTTGTCAGGAGTAAGTTGGTTATATAATAAATATCCATACAAT
This sequence comes from Eleginops maclovinus, assembly GCF_036324505.1. NCBI lineage: Eukaryota > Metazoa > Chordata > Actinopteri > Perciformes > Eleginopidae > Eleginops > Eleginops maclovinus. Next base: position 5,303,498 of record NC_086369.1, read on the forward strand.
TTGTTAGCTTAGCATAAAGAATGATTAAGTTAGCCGAGCTCAGGAGGGCACAAAATCTCCTCTAAAGTTAATCAATCCTCACATATTTCCTGCTAAGCTAAGTGGACCAGGCATAGTTTTATATTTCAGGAGAGGAATGAGAGTGGTTTTGAATTGAATTGTCAATAATTTCTTTTGATATGCAGACTGGTATTTTTCAAATCCACATCCCTGCTTGTTTTGTTTGTAGACCACAACCTGATGAACCAAAACGGCTGAAAGCTACTCTAGTCAAGAGCACAGTTAAGCTGGGGGAAGTAATACCCGGAAACATCAGTTAGTGTGAACGTTATCACCCAAATATCAGATTTATTAGAATATGTTTGACGACTTGATAATACACTTCTTTTTTTCTGTCTTATACAGGCTTGGAGCTTGTGGACCAATATGATAATGTAACCAAGGCGCTTACCTCTGACTCGAAGAACCACATGACGGTGAAAGCTGAGGGTCTGGAAGAGTCAGCCATCACTTTCAAATGGCAGGTAGGAAAAAAAACAAAGCCATTTTCTTTTTCTTGTAAGAGATACATAAACTAATCTGATTACAGTGTTAACTCATTTGTTTAATTGTTGAGCAGCTATAAACTGGAATGCAAGTTTCGTTTCACTTTTGATTTGAGAGCATCTTGTTGCTACAACTTTACTGTATTTAAAGTTACAGTTCATATAAACGAGAAAAGGTATATTACATCCCATTAACTAGATTGTGTTTCCAATACTTTTACTAACATAAATGATCTGGATACTTCTCTCATAACTGTGTAGATTTACTGATAATAACTGATGAATTAACCCTCACTCTCATGTGTGAAATCAGGAGGGCAGCAGTTCTGTTCTGGTGATGGGGGTGCAGCTCAAGTCGGGGGCTCTTGGTCCCAGAGAGATCTGCTTCACCTACAAGAACTATGAGGAGCGCGTCATAGTTAAAGTGACCGCTGGAGTCCCTGCAAAGCTTAAACTACTCAGCGAGCCAGTGAAGGTAAGACAGGAGGCCACTGGAGGGTCCCGGTCGGCTAGGGCATTCAGAACGTAGTGGTGCAGTCATGACGTGGCAGACACGTTTACGATACTACGTTGTTTTTTTCAGCAGGATAATCTCCACATCTTAACTTGCTCTATATATAAGTTGACTCGTAAATGAATTTGCCACAAGTAAATAGCAAACGTAATGCTACAAACTAAATGTGACTGTACGTCGCCACGGCTAATTTGGGAATCTAACCAAAAACACAATTTAAAAAAAGTTGAAAAGGGAGCCCCGACGTGCTAAAATGCTAACTCATTCCCTGGTTAATGACTCATTCCTGCACCTCTCTATAATAATATTTAAAGAAGAAAGCCTTTGATGTTACTTCACAGTGTCATATTTCCAGTACACAAAGGCCCAAACTATCTGCCTAAGCACCTGTTCTTTTGTATCCATCAGTCTTTGCAGCTTATGAATGACCAAGGCATCGAGACACCATTTGTTGTCCAGCTGTGCGACGAGGGGGATAACCCCTGTTCGGACCAGAGGGTTGTGGTTGAATTGAGGTCGTCACCACAGTTACTGAAGGTTAGCTTGATAAGCAAATATCTACACGTAATATTTACCTTGTTCCATTAATCATTTCTGGAAAGTCATTAATGGCCAGGAACTACTGATTTGTACAGAAATGTAATGAGATTTTGTTTTTTCAGTTGAATTTATCTGTTACTTCACAACCCGTGAACGTAGAAGGGAAAGCCTCTTTCACTGTTCATAGCGTGAGCGGACCAAAGTGAGTTCCAATTCGTCTTTTTTTTAAATAATAATGCAAAGAATATCTCTGTCCCAAATTAAAGGTTGTGTCATAAGTCATCCACATTTCCAGGACTGTATACATGCCATTATATTCCACCAGTTCCTAGTTTAAGTGTTGTTACTTTGTTGGTCCACTAGGGGGTACTATCAGCTGGTTTTCAAAGGGTCCCTCAACAACAAACCCATACCTGGTCCCTCAGTGAATGTCACCGTCAATCCTGATCCCAGCAAACCTGTGAGCCTGTCCGTGGTGTACGACCTTAAAAAGTTCCCTGCTGGAGGCGTCTTCCCAGGTATGCATCCCTGTTGTTTCTCTATTTTTCTCTCCATCTGGTTTAGCGTCTCTTAGCAAACCAAGCAGCTGTGTGTCCTTTCAGTCTTCTCTGTGACCGTGGTGTCCGAGGAAGGAAGCCCCATGACTACTTTCAATCCCGCCGCTGCCTCCATGCGGCTGTGGAAGGGATTGCCATCAGATAAAACTCCATCAGAAACGGTTAGTGGCTGACTCATTATTAGGAATGATTTTAGTTTGCTTAAAGTAAATCCTTAAATGTTGTGCTATACCCTTTGACCTCTCTGTCCAGGCCACTGAGCTGAAATGTAGTAAACCCATGAAGAACCAGAAGAACGACCGTTTCTACTTCAGGTAAAATCCTTTTACCTGTTTATGTTTTCTTTGGAGTTGTTTGTAAGATTTTGAAAGGAAACATTAGATGATGACTGACACTCTGACATTTTTGTACAATTTTAATGAGGTACTGCAAGCCTGTTTGACTTAGCTTGGCATAAACAGCTTGCCAGGTTTTTTTCAACCGTAGTCCTTTCAGAAAGTTTATCTTTTTATTTCTTTCATTACAGCGATAAAGAGATCCCAGAAGATGTTGGAAAACACACGATCCAGTTTTCTGTACGACTAGAAGCAACAAAGTTCCTGTACAGTGAACAGGTTGGTTGAGCTTAAAATCTGGAAACATCACAGCACTTTTTGAGGAGTCATACCCAAACGCAATTAATCCAAAACTACACACCATATAAAGATTGTCCTCGCAGTGTTATCTCTAATATCTGTTTAACAGGAAAGTGTTGAGTTGTTGCCGGTGTGTAGGTCATAATCCTGACTCATTAAAGTGATGACTCAGCACTGTTTCCTCTCTCTAGATTATTATAGATGTGGTGGCCAATCAACCTGTCAAACTGGGAGCCGACTCTCAGCCACCCACCCCAGTTGTTTCCTACAGTAAGGTACTGGCCAACCGAACCTTGGTGGAGAATATGACTCTGAGGATAATGGTGAGATTTCCTCCTCGGAAAAGACGTTTAGTTCATTGTGAAAGAGCAAAGACACTTTTACAGTTAGATACTTTAAAATAAAGCAGGGGTTTATCAGATGGTTTCTTTATCTGATTCCAGGATTCTTTTGGAAACCCAGCGGGGGAACACCTTAACGGGAATGTGGTCATTTCTATAAAGAACTGTAGCGGAGACAGCAACGGAACCCCCCCTCTGTTTGAAGGCTCAACCAAAAGTTTGGAAATTAGCTTGAAAGAAGGACAGGCCCATATCGATGTGAGTAAAGATTTGCCATAATACACACTGCAACCTTTATTTTGGATTGGTGCCGTGATGCACATTGTTGTTTAATTTATTCTGCGCAGAGGCTGGCTATCATGGAGAACAGCCCCGGGGAAAATGGAAGTGCATACACCCTACTCTTCACACCAGAAGTGTTGCAGTTTCCCACCCTGGCCCCCTTTGAGCTGCCATTCCACTTTTACAATGGTATGATCCTGGACTAGAATTGCTGCATGAGATATGACTCAGATTTTACAAATAATTGGATGGTTTGGTGTTTTAGGTATGTGCAACTTCAGTCTGCATTCTGTCTGTGATTTGAATTACAATCACCTTCCTTTTGTTTGTCTGTTTTAGATGTAGACAACCAACGGAAAATGTCTGAGCTGTCCAAGAAGAAAGATGAGCTCGCTGTTGCTGTTCGTAACGATAAGGAGTTCATTTCCACTTTTAAGGATCTCCTTAAGTTGATGACCTGTAAGACTATATTACATACTTGATCCGTATACGCTTTGTTCTACCAGACACGTGTTTAGAGTTGGGTATCAAATCGCATTTCAGTCAAACAACTCGCATGTTTATTTGATATGTTTATTAGAAGCAGCATATAGAGTTTAGCACCTAGGCTCGAGCCTCATCAACCCTAAGATTTGCATAGAACATTGGGTGATGATTAAATAACTATCCCCGAGCCTACAGGTGGATGCTGGCATGGTGGTGGGGCAGGCGAGCAGCAGCAGCATGAGCGAGGCAGAGGCAGTTAGGTTTAGGAGAATGTGATTGGGTGGTTGTAAGAGCAGCAAGGTGCGTTACGTGTCAATGTATCATTGGTGCTCGAGTTGACTGCCTGAACGAGCTCGCAGGCTTTCACCCTATTAGTGCCAATCATAAGAAACTTACATTTAGTTTGATTAAAATGAGGAACTATCTGATAGAAGAATAAGTAAACGCTGAATCAAACCCAACGTTTGACACACGCTTTTTTAATGTTTGGTGTTACAGACATAACTGGTACCAGTATAGCTTCTTTTTATGTCAGTGCTTTTTCTTCTGTGTCCGCCATTACATATTGGGAATTGAACATAATTGCAAGTGCTTCTTCCATCACAGCTCATCACCTCGCTGCGAGTAACAAAGAGGCTGCAATTAGAAATGTGCTGCACACGAAGAACATGGAAACAGCACAAACTGTATGTGTACTTCTGTAGATGTAGATATGAAGATCTCATCCGTATACATTCATTGAAAACTGACTTTTTCATGTCCTGCTGTTTTTTTTTGTTGCAGATTCCAGATTTGGACAGACTCATAAATGAGAAGCGGGCAGAAATTGAAAGGATAACGACAATACCCAGAAGAATTTTCTCCCCCCCCGATCACTTCAGGAGGCAGCAGGATGTTTTGGGAATGGTAATATCATCGGGAAGAAGGAATTCTATGGGTTTAGCCGCTTTTAAAACCCAGTTTAATTTCAGGAAACTGTGACCTCCATGCACATGCATTTCCAATCAATGATTCTGTATGCGTTTCAGAGAAAAAGTTTGTCAGACTGGAAAAAAAGTTGGCAAACATTAAAACAGTAAAAACTATTTTAATTTTACAGGTTGGCCATCTGGCCTTTGTGCAGGATGATGATGCTGCGCGGGTTATCTCCTGGGCAATCCAGGGTGACATGGAGTGTATCATCACCAAAACAACCGCAGCAGCGAGGAGGATCTACGACGACACCAATGGCCAGCAGCAGGTCATGGCCCTCGACAGTGTTTATGTGCACCCTGGCAACAGGTAAACAATCTGGGTCCATGATGGATTCCTTTTAAATACAGTGTTCAAAGAAAGGTGTGCAAGCTGTATTTGTGCCCACACACTTCAATATGATCCACTTCATTATTGCTGTGGTACCTGAATTTCCTGATGAGATTACTGTGCCTCCTTGATTATAGTCTTTCATTTTTAAGCTTTCTCCTACCCCAAGCCTTACAAAAACAGTCATTTAAACATCTTGTGGCACCTCTTTCCCAAACAAATAGCCAATAAGGATGAGTTCTGTGAAGTTTAGCCAATTTTGTTTATATACTTCAATTTATTAGAAATCAGAAATTTGCCTTAAGGGGCTCAACAATTGGAAATCTCCTGCAGGAAGAACAACAGAGGAGGGACTTCCCTCCCAGGACGAACATTCATGCAGCATAATAACCAAACAAGAAAATTACAGGATGAAAAACAACAATTATAAATAGTTTGTAAACACAGACGAGGAACAGTCCTGCTTTTATTCATCGGAGGACATACTGTACAGATACATTTAAAGAAAAACAGCATATCAGAAATCTGAACCTTGGGCAATAAAAGAACATCTGAAAATACATCTTCCTCCAGGTTTGATTGTCCGAAACAAGAATTTGTTATGATTTCTTTTCTTTTGTTTAAATGATTATAGCGACAAAATCAGAAGTAGAGCAGCATCCTTGCTGCTGTTCTTTGTGACTCTCCATTCTGTGGTAATGACAGCTACTTAAAGAATCCCACCAGTGGTGTTGCATGTTTTGACACTTGACTTTCTTTAAATCACATTAACTATTTTTAGCAAACCATACTCCATATACAGTATATATATAGTGTGTGTATATATATATATATATGTATATGTATATATATATATACATTGTTTTGTCTAACAAAGAATCTGATACCCAAAAATATTTATTACATTTTTGGATTTTAAGGAATAAAAAAGCAGCTGCAACTATTGAAATTGTCTTTGTGTTTTGGCCGTCGTATAGCTCAGTGGGTAGAGCAGGCGGCCATATACTGGGGTTTCCCCTCTGTCTCCCCGTTTCTGAACTGCACTATATTAAAAGGCACTAGTTGCCCAAAAAATTCAAAAGAAAAAAAAGAAATCGTCTTTGTGTGAGGCATTTTACCGTATTAAATATCAGGAGTTTTGAACATAGACATATTTTAGTCTTCTGGATTTTTTGTTGAGTTTAAATCAGTTAAACACTTGTATGGTGCTTTTTGTAACAATTCTTGGAACCTCTCAGCAGTCCCTTTTATCTAAGATTTGAATTGCTTACAGAACGATGCCGCACTTAAGGAATGGCTGCCCTCTCTTTTGTCCTCCTGGAAACCCGGTCCTCGCCAGAGAATTGCTGCTGTACGCCGACAACCCTGAGAGCTGTGAAATGGGTGAGCTGCCTGTCATGGATTTCCCTTGCACACTGCGACTCTGCCTAGCTATTGCAGATTGCACAATTTATATTACGAGCCCAGGGTTTCTGTGGGTCTCTAGAGACTTTCCAGGTCTGTTTGTGTTTGCTGTTGTTGGGGTATTTCCTTCATGGCCCCGCTACTCCAGCTGGGTAAATGGTTCCACCTGGGATCCGACCTCACGGGTGGAGGAGTTTCCTCACCGAGGGCTTCGTCACTGGAGCAGAAAATGGGCATCTAGTGCAACAATATGGGGATTTCCTGCATTTTTTTCAAGTCACTTCTATTTATTTAGAGTATTTACGGTACATATTTACGTTGTTTGCCCAATTCATGTATCAGTAACATTTCAAATAAGCTCTTTATTCTACTTTAATGTCTGTGATTGTGAAAGTTTTACGAGTAAAACAGGAATGTTTAGATTTGTCGATTTTGACGGTTTCCTGCTTGTGTTTCCCTTGCAGTTTTTAAAAACATCCTCGCAGAAACAATTCTGATTGATGACCTGGACTCTGCAAACAGCTACAGAAAGATGGTAGGTGATGCTGAAGGTGCAGCCGTCAAACTACATTCACTGGCCTGTGTTTTATTTTCTCCACTTAAATGTGCCTTCACTTACAGGTGGTGCAGAATAAGATGCAGTGTCCCACCATCCTGACCAGGGAGGGGGACAGGGTCAGCGCCAAGGGCAAGTTTGGAGGCAGACAGAACAAAGCCCCACCAATCAGCGCGTTAAAAGTGTTTGGGGCCCCCTTCCCACAGCATTACTTTTTACTTAAGGAACACATAGGTGATGTTTCTCAAAGTCATATTTTAGAGTTCTGTTTGGGGTTCTTATCAGTGCGATTGTGCCTAAATTCTCTCGTTTTGTTCTGTAGACCTGCTCACTGACCACCGCTCAGCTCTGGATAAGATGAACCAAGCAGCGGAGAAGCGTGACAATCACTTAAATAACATGAAGTCTCCTGAAATGAGGAAAAGGGACCAGGAAATGGAGGGGAGAAAGAAACAGCTGGAAGAGATCGAGAGACAGCTCGGTATGTTTGTTGACCTGGGAGTAAGGGCAGAGAATACATTCAAACAAATATTTGGCTTTTTAATTTTCAAGTTCATTTCGCTGTATTCTACTTCTAGTGTCGACCCCAGCAAGACCGTTGAAACGGGCTCTCGAGAACACTGGAGAGTCGTCCGGCATCAATCCCAAGAGATTAAGCAGAGATCCACGCATGAGATCCACACACTCAACCTGATAGTTTGAAAACCAACTTTGCCTTGATGTCTTGTTGTAATTAAGTTGGTCTTATTGATTCCTTTGAACAGATTTGTTTGTTTTTTTACAATGTTGTATTTAACAAAAATGATGGCGTGACGTTTCTCTCAAAGAGCGTTTATATTCTACCTATAAAACATTTTATTAAAGATATCACTTTCCATGTGTCATTATTCCTACACATTGACGTCAGTGAAACAAAACTCAAAATATAATTTTAGTTTTAGGGATATGTGCAGACAAACGCTGACAAATGCGCGCATTTTACGCACGGGATAATTACGGTGACTTTGGAACGAAGACAATCATTATCTAAATGTAGTCCTCCGGAAATAATGCAGCCTTATGACATTGTGCTTTTTGATGCTAAAGGAGGGTTGGGTGTGGGCTCGTGTGTGTTTGTGTGTGTGTATGTGGCAACGGAAAAAGTTTTCTGTCTGTATTGGAGGGGGTCCTGAAACGTCACATCCAAGGACGCTGGAAGGAGCTTGTAAACTCTGCGCACTGCAGAAAGGGAACAGCTCGCGGTGCCTTCACTGATCATTGGAACACACAGACCTTCACTACTGATCGCAACCTCAAATACTACTGCAGTCTTGAAAGGGAAAGATTTTAAAAATGAGGCGCGGAATCTGCGGACTTTTTCACTTTTTAATAACCTTTCCTCTTGTCAGTGGAACACCGTTCCAACATAGCATGTTCCAGGGGAACTCATATTCTGGCACCGGAGCGCGCCAAAGAAATAAGTAAGTAATGAAAGTGTGTTTTTATAATATTCACGTTTACTCATTGATTGTGGGAAAGTAGCCAGTGCCATAAATACGCCCTGCAGTTTTTACGCATTGAGTGTAAATTGGTGATTTTGCTGCAGAAACTGGTGCGCCTACGTTGTGCACAAGAACGTGAGCTGTTCCGTCGTGGGAGGCACGGAGAGTTTTGTGCAGCCGGAGCTTTTGCCGTGTCCTCCGGAGCTGCCAAACTGTGCGCAACAAGTGATGTAAGTTCCCGGAATGCACTAACTAGCTGGAGGGCGAATATTCTTTCCTACAGTTAGTATTTTTTCAATGTGTGGTTTCTATTGTCAACGGCGTGGAGTGACTGCTATCAACATGATTTGCATCTCTATT